>NW_017670295.1:734693-819620 GCF_001879085.1 Nicotiana attenuata
TGGTTTGCGGATACTGGGTTGGTTGATGGTGGTGTTGTGGAGGAGTCGGTATCGGTAAAGGATTGGGATTTTGAGGTGGGGTTGCATATTGGTGGGGGGCGGGAGGATTTTGCGGATGCTGGTTAGGCATATTTTGGGGAGGTGCTGGGTTTTTGGTATTTTGTTGGTTGATGTCGGGGACGTTTAGGGTGAGAGAGAGGTTTGCTAGGTTGTAGACCTGCTCAAGTTCTCCTTGTAAATCCAGTATTTTCTGCTCTAATCGCAGAACCAATTCGTTCTGGGTCGAAGTGCTTTGACCGTCTGAAGTTTCCGCATTCTTAGCGTTTTCCTTTCGAATACCACTTAAGTCATCCATCTTAGCTTTTCTTCTACTTTTCGTTTTACTTGGAGGAGGAGGTGGTGGAGGGCCTCTAGATCTGGTGTGATATGCTGATGATGCCAGTATGTGCGAACCAACCTTTAGGGGATAGGAATAATAATAAAAAAAATAAAGGAAAACAAAAGATAAACAAGTCAGTAGGGATTTTGAAAAAGTCTGCAGTATTTAAACACATATTGCGAGAATGTAAATTCGTGTCTTAGCTTGGGAGCCTCGTTGTGCCCGAGGTAGGCCTAGCGACAAATAGATTTGGATAAATTCAGTGCCAATAATTGCCTCATTTCATTATTGTAAAAATAGACAAACCAAAACGACACTAAAAGATAAGTCACTAATGGCACTTGGCGTTATTACATTTGAAAAGCAAGTAAACCTAATCTACTTGGTCCCAAAAGGACCTTCTCCAGGCTGGATGCTCTTATTGATCAGATCCCCCAGTTCGCGCAGGTTCAGTAGTAGGAATGCCCTTGACAAATGTCCTCCTTCGTTTCCTTCAGCGCTGGCAATCGGTGACTCTCTTCCTCATTTTCCCTTCCAGTTCAATCAGACTGTACTCCAGATACTCCAACCTTTCACTAGATTTAACAGCCCTCTCTTTCCACTCATTGATCATTTCCATATCGGCCTTGTGTTGCTCCATATGCTCGGTTTCAGACTCGTGGATTCTTTTGCACAGTTTGTTATATTTCACCTGTGCTTCGTCAACTTCTGAATGTATATAAGCAAACAAACATCACAGCAACCTATAGGCATGGTATCTAGAATTCAGGACTAATTTTAAATTCATAGGCATAGTATCTGAATGTATATAAGCAAACAAGCATCACAGCAACCTATAGGCATGGCATCTACCCTTTCCCTACAAAAATATATATAAGAATCCCTCCCAGTTTTACTAATATCCCCAATATCTGTTTACAAAGAAATTATTATTACAAAACCAACATAAATAATGAATTACAGAAGTGAAACTGCTAAAACTATAGGGAGCTCGAACAGGCCCAAACAGTAAACCTGAAAAGTCAGGCCTTCAACCAAGTATGAACATGCCAATACTCTCATAGTGCACCCAATGGTATCCTGGTGTGTCAAAGTTCCCAAGGGCCTCAGGGACCCCGGGAAATGCTCACACCAGAAAAACTTTTCAAAGCAACCCTTTTGTGAGCAAGTTTGGAAAGCCAGCCCCAGTGTGTCAAAGTTTAGAGGAGTCTCATGGACTCTTAGGAAATGCTCACNCAGTTCAAGTTTCGAGCAAAAGCAGCGCAAGTGTTGGTAATCAGGAGCCCACCTGAAGAACGAAGGGAAGCAGCAGTTCAAGTGTTGGTAATCAGGAGCCCACCTGGAGAATGAAAGGAAGCAGTTCAAGTGTTGGTAATCAGGAGCCCACCTGAAGAACGAAGGGGAGCAGCAATTCAAGTGTTGGTAATCAGGAGCCCACATGGAGAACGAAGGCAAGCAGTTCAAGTGTTGGTAATCAGGAGCCCACCTGGAGAACGAAGGGAAGCAGTTCAAGTGTTGGTAATCAGGAGTCCACCTGGAGAACGAAGGGAAGCAGTTCAGGTGTTGGCAATCAGGAGCCCGCCTGGAGAACGAAGGGAAGCAGCAATTCAAGTGTTGGTCAACCTGATTCCTTTATGGCCAAGGATATGCAGGCAACCTCTGAAGTAGGGTGCGGTCAAATCTTTCAAAAATGCTTCCCACGGAGTATTCAAACGGGCAAAAATTGCTCGTATCCACTCACTTTATCTTTGCGTGAAAACTCTTCGTGTTTTCGGGCAAAGAAGGGCAGCTGTGAGCACGTGATTTTTGCCCTATGTGAATTACTCCCATAAATTCAAGAAAAATAAATTTTTCCCATTATTTGCAATTTCGTAGATTTTTGTAGCATCTTGTTAATTGTTTGCATTGGTTTGTGCATGTTTAATTTTTCTTAATTCATGAAAATAAAAAAATGCATTGTATTTGCATTTTGGATTTAATTCTACATTTTTAGGTTAATTAGCAATTTAGTTGTCTTATAAAAATGAGTAAAATCACAAAAATAACTCATTTTGCATGGTAACTTTTTAATTTTAAATTTTGTAGTTCTTATTTTAAATTAGGAGTTAATTAATTTTTTTAGATACTAGATGAGTAATTAGCCTAATTTGGCAAATTATTATAATTTAGGAGTTAATTTGGGTTGTTAATTAGTTATAAAAGGAAAACAAAAAAGAGGGGAAAAGGGAAATTGAGAATTTGTCTTAAAACCTTGAAATTGGGCCAGTTTTAATTTAAAATCCTCCCAAAAACACCCCCCAATCCAGGTCCAATTACCCCATACCCGTTCCAAGTTATTAGTCTTTAAAGACCTTTGAAACGACGTAGTATGGGGGAGATACTACGTCGTTTTGAGTCCAGTTATGTCAAATTGATCCTGGCCTTTCGTCGTCCATCATCCAAGGGCCAGGGAGGCTTCATCAAACTCGTATAATACTGTCCAAATTCCCCAGAGACAAGTCAGTTCCCAAACACCCCTTTCACTTCATCTCCCTCATCTCTAACCCTAGACCCGCCGCCCTGAATTTTTTCACCATCTCCAGCCGGCAGCGGAGCTCAAATCACCACCAAAATCTAACCACACAACCACCATTCATCCCTGAGTCCCAACCCACCACCTCTTCTCCTCAAGTCCTCACCAAATCAGGTCAGTGTCAGATCTAAAAACGAAGAAAAGGAAATCTTTCAAGCCTTCAGGTTTCTATGAACGATTGGGCCAAAAACTAGTATTTTTCGTTTGTTCTCAAAGAGAACATGCGATTAATACCAGTTTTGGGTATTCCTTGTCCATTTGTCTTTCCCGGCTTTTGTTTCTCCTCCATCTTCATTCTTTCTTTTTCCTTTTTCTTTTCTCTCTATTTCTGTTTTTAATCAGTTTAAATTCGTATAAGCAGTAGCCATGAGTTAATCTTGGATAAATTCTTGTTAAAAGGATAGAATTAATTCGGTTTGTTTTCATAGTTAGTATGAAAATTGATTGAGTTCCTTTGTGGCCATCGTTTGAGTGTTAATTTGTTTGGGTCAGATTTTTGAGTTTCAGAATACTCGTGGGCTGGGTGGAGTTTTGGGCCCTTGGTTTATTTTTGACCCGTCCCAACAACAGCCCTAGGATTTTGTTTTGTTTGGGTTGGCCTGACCCATAGTTGGTTTAGGTTGGGAGGGTAAATAACAGAAGTTTAAAGGGTAGTTTAGGAAAATTGGCCAAGGGAATCTTGCTATAACTAATTGGGAAACTTCTAGGAAAGAGGGGAATGGGTAGTTCAGTATTTGGGTTTAAGGTTTAGGGTGCTAGTTGAACAAAAAGGAAATTGGAGAAGGGGTAGTTATGAAAATTGTGAATTCATTTCTGCTGCCCTACATCCCTCTATATAAGATTGCTTTTTCAGAAAAAAGATAGAGATCAAACCCTAGAAATTAGAGACGACTGAAAAATACAAAAACAAAAACAAATCACAAAATACTGTTACATTGAAGCTTTTTTTGTGTAATTCTTTGGGTTTTAAAGTTTGAAGTGATCTTTGATTCATTCTGGGCTCGAAATGGTTTAAGGAAGTTGAATTTGCTGTTGTTGATTTGCTGATTTGCACCATTCCACTGCTGCTGATTTCTCCATCTTCTCTTGCTTTAATTTTTGTTTCCAGGTATTTCTTAGACCCCATGAATGTGTGAAATGCAAGCTTGAAGCTATGTAATCGACTGGAGATTTCAAGATGAATACTACTTGCCTGTTGTTGGATGTTAACTGTGTCTTCTTAGAAGCTTCTGTATTAACTTAGTATACCTATGGATTATTGTGTTCATTCATGTCCTTAGAGTTATATTTCATCTTAAGGTTGGTTTGGGGTGTTAGTCTGTCACGTTGAGTGGATTTGAAGGAAGAACACCTCCTGTAGAGGTTTTGTTTAAATGTGTTTGGTTTAAGAGCTGTTTCAGGACTACGATAATATGCATTCATTCATGGTTTTTTTTTGCACATCTGGTTTAAGCTTTGTTTTCCCTATCAATTAGCTTATCGTTATGTTGGTCTGTTTTCCTATGGTTTGTAGAGTAGCTCAGATATATCAGTTGTTGACATTCAGTTTTGCTTTCCTTGTGTCCGAGTAATTTGAATTCATAAAGGCTTTCAAATGGATTTTTTGGCTCGATTGCAGGCTTAAGCATTTTCAGATTCAGTTTCGACTCTTTCGCATCTTGTTTTCTTTAGAGATAATTTGAAACTTATGATTTTTTTTAAAGGTACTGGTCTGAATCAGAGTATGCATGAGTTGTAACCACTAAATTTGTAATGTTAAAATGGTGAAATAATTTGTGTAAGAGCTGCTATCATATTAGGAATTGAATCTTCATTTTAGAATATATGTTGGCATCAAAATGCGTCTTTGTATCTGCTCAAGGATTATCAGTCTTTGTTCCAATTCAAGATTTTCATGGAGAAATGTTTTCACCTCAACTGTTAGTGCTGAATCGAATCTGGGCTGCTAAGTGTTGGCCCAGTTGTGCTAAATTTCTTCATCCGCGATTAGTTTTGTCGACCTAGCTTCCTGTTAAGCCCAGTTGTATTGCTGTGCTTGCCAGGGAACTAGCAATTGGCAATTGGGGCCATTGCTGGCCTGGGCCCCTTCAACAACCAAATTTTGGTTTCGTTCATTGCCAGCTGACCATTTGTTAAGTCGAGCATAGACATTAGTCTAAAATAACTTAGAAATTCCCCTAGCCTTTTAATCAATTAACCACGTCCGTCAATTAGGCTTGAGGCGTGCCATATTAAGTAAGACATAGTTTATGGCCCTCAAAAGTTTAGTTCAAACATCCTTTGAAATTAGAACGGAGGTGTGCCATTAGTTGAATTTTTTTATGGCCCTCGCAAACTTGAAAGTGCATAGTTGCTTTAGGCGTGCTATTTTAAAAAATTAATTTTCTAAACTCGGGTGTGCATTTCATGTGACCCAACTCCAATTCTCAACGACGTGAAATAAAATGTGTCGTGGACCGCGGGTATATTTCATGTGACGTGGTTCAAGGCGCGTTTTAAATAACATTGAATCTTCCTAAATTAATTAAAAGCGGTCAATAAGTTAAAATATACCATAGGCTAAAACATGTATTAAAATAAGATAATAGGCCAATAATAACAGTTGAGCGACCGTGCTAGAACAACGGAATCCGGGAATGTCTAACACCTTCTTCCGGGTTAACAGAATTCCTTACCCGTATTTCTGTGTTCGCGGACTGTAAACAGAGTCAATCTTTCCTCGATTCGAGATTTAAACCGGTGACTTGGGACACCATAGATTATCCCAAGTGGCGACTCTGAATCTAAAAAATAATCTCGTTTCGATTGTTACTTTAAATTGGAAAAAACTCCCTTATACCCTTCTGGGGTAGGAATAAGGAGGTGTGACAATAAGAGTGGAACGTGTCTTAGTTGGAGATGTATTTGCATCTGGTGGCCTGATTGTTAGGAATTCGACATGTGTACGTTTGTCAATACTTCTGTTATGTTCACCATGCCTGTATCCAAAGAAGAATTGTAAGTTTTGTAAGGGGAGGTTGGTTCGTGCCTTCGTCTGTTTGCTTTGCTTCGCTCCATTTTGGAGGCCTTGTTTGAGTTGCCGTGGGTAACACCTGGCTGTCACGGAAATAGAGTTTTCGAAAATATGCACTTATTGATGAAAATAGAGTTATTTTAAAAAACACAGTGAAATATTGAGTAATTTTGAATGAACCAATGATTGTAACACATTTAAGAGACATTGCAGCTTTCTTATATTAGAATTTTGAGGGTCCTCCTCAAAATTCTGCCCCTGTTGGTAAATGATCCTTCGCTATTTTCGTGCGATGAAATTTGCTGAAACTTCTTTGGAATTTTGAGAATCCTTCTAAAAATTCTGCCCCAGTTTCTTAACCGATTGCTGACTGTCTGGCATATGATGGCATCGACTGGACATGCTCCGGAATTTTGAGGGTCCTCCTCCAAATTCTGCCCCAGTTTCTGGTGCTGGGGGGACATGAAGATTTTATTAAGATATGACCGAACCCACAGGGCTGCCTACGTATCCCCTCTTAAATGGGAATCAGGTCACGCATAGTTCAATTATATCATATGAAGGAATGTAATCAATCTAGACATAGTATCACTTGATTGCGTCTGAATTGATTATTTTTTTCCAGACTTCTCCATCCATCTCTGCAAGTATGAGTGCTCCTCCTGATACCACCCAGTGAACCATGTAAGGACCTTGCCAGTTCGGAGAGAATTTCCCATTGGCTTCATGTTGTTGTGGGAAGATCTTCTTCAGCACCAACTGTCCGGTGCGAATTGCCTTGGTTTGACCCTTTTGTTGAAAGCTCTTGACATTCTATTTTGATAAAGCTGACCATGACATACTACGTTCATTCTCTTTCACTCTATAAGGGCCAGTTGCTCAGAACGACTCCTTATCCATTCTGTGTCGCTGAGTTCGGCTTCCTGTATGATTCTTAAAGAAGGAATCTCTACCTTGGCTGGAATGACAGCTTCGATATGATAAACTAGTAAATAGGGAGTCACCCTAGTTGATGTGCGGACCGTAGTGCAGTACCTCAATAGGGCAAAGGGTAGCTTCTCGTGTCATTGTTTGTGATTTTCTACCATCTTCCTTAGTATCTTCTTGATGTTCTTGTTAGCAGCTTCCACAACTCCATTCATCTGAGGCCTGTATGTTGTAGTGTTTTTGTGCATGATTTTGAAGGATTCACACATGGCTTTCATCAGGTCACTATTGAAATTGGCGGCATTATCAGTGATAATGGACTCAGGAACTCCAAATCGGCAAATAATACGATCCTTGACATAGTCTGCGACGACATTCTTGGTTACAAACTTGTAAGATGCTTCTACCTATTTCGTGAAGTAGGCAATAGCCACTAAAATGAACCGATGCCCGTTAAAAGCGGTGGGCTCAATTGGACCGATGACATCCATTCCCCAGGCAGGAAAAGGCCAAGGTGCACTTGTTGTATTGAGCTCGTTTGGTGGTACCTTTATCATTTATGCATGTACCTGGCACTGGTGGCATTTCTGAACGTACCAGATGCAATCCATTTCCTTGGTCATCCAAAAATATCCAGCTCTGAGTATTTTCTTGGCTAGAACAAAACTGTTCATATGTGGTCCACAAGTTTAGGCATGTATCTCCTCGAGCAATCTGGAAGCTTCCTTTGCGTCAACGCACCTTAACAACCCAAGATCAGGATTTCTTCTATATAGGGTTCCTCCGCTTTGGAAGAAGTGATTGGATAGCCTCCGTAGGGTGCGTTTCTGAATATGATTTGCTTGCTTTGGATATTCTCCTCTTGCCAAATATTCTTTGATGTCGTGGAACCAAGGTTTTCCATCCGTTTCTTCTTCAACATGTGCACAGTAAGCTGGCTGGTTATGGATTTTCACCGTGATGGGATCGATGAAATTCTTGTCTGGACGTTGTATCACTGATGATAAGGTGGCCAACGCGTCTGAAAACTCATTTTGAACTCTGGGCACATGTCTGAATTTTATCTTTGTGAATCTCTTCATTAACTCCTGCACATGATACAAATATGGCAGTATCTTGGTGTTCTTCGTAGCCCATTCTCCTTGAACCTGGTGTACCAGGAGATCCGAACCGCCAATTACCAACAACTCCTATATATTCATATCGATGGCCAAATTGAGCCCCATGATGCAAGCCTCATATTCTGCCATATTGTTAGTGCAAGGAAACCTAAGCATTACAGATACCGGGTAATGTTAACCTATTCTGATACCAACACGGCTCCAATGCCCACTCCTTTGAAATTTGCAGCTCCATCGAAGAACATTCTCCAACCGTCGTAAGCTTCGGCAATGTCCTCTCCTACGAAGGATACTTCTTCGTCAGGGAAATACGTTTTCAAGGGTTCGTATTCTCCTCCCACAGGATTTTCTGCAAGATGGTCTGCCAATGCTTGCCCTTTGACTGCCTTCTAGTTACATAGATGATATCGAACTCACTTAACAGTATCTGCCACATAGCTAACTTCCCAGTCGGCATGGGCTTCTGAAAGATGTACTTCAGAGGGTCCATCCTAGATATGAGGTACGTGGTATAGGCACAAAAGTAATGCCTCAATTTCTGAGCTGTCCAGGTCAAAGCACAACAAGTGCGTTCCAGCAGAGAGTATCATGCTTCATAAGGTGTGAACTTCTTACTCAAGTAGTATATGGCTTGCTCCTTCTTCTTGTCTCATCATGTTGTCCCTAAAAAGCTCCATCTAATACGGACAGATAGAGTAGCAAAGGTCTCCCAGGTTCCGGCGGGACTAGACTGGTAGTGTGGACAGATATTCCTTGATTTTGTCAAAAGCCTTATGACAATCTTCGGTCCAACTCGTTTCAGCATCTTTCCACAACACTTTGAAGATGGGTTCACATATAATTGTGGACTGTTCTATGAAGCGACTGATATAGTTGAGACGTCCTAGGAAGCTCATCACGTCCTTATTGCTCTTTGGTGGTGGTAACTCTTGGATAGCCTTAACTTTGGACGGGTCCAACTCGATTCCTCGGCGGCTGACAATGAATCTCAACAGCTTTCCTATGGGAACCCCGAATGCACATTTTGCGGGGTTCAATTTTAGATTGTACCTCCTTAACCTGTCAAAGAACTTTCTCAAATCCGCAATGTGATTTGCGGCCCTCTTGGACTTGATGATGACATCGTCAACATACACCTCTATTTCCTTGTGTATCATATCATGGAAGATGGTTGTCATGGCTCTCATGTAAGTAGCCCCAGCATTATTTAGACCGAATTGCATCATCTTGTAGCAGTACACTCCCCACGGTGTAGTGAATGTTTTTTTCTCTACGTCTTCTTCGTCCATCCAGATTTGGTGATAACCCGCGAAGCAATCTACAAAGGATTGGAGTTCATGCTTGGCGCAGTTGTCGATCAGGATATGTATATTTGGCAGTGGAAAGTCGTCCTTGGGACTTGCTCTGTTTAAATTCCGATAGTCAACACACACCCTAACTTTCCTATCTTTCTTTGGAACTGGCACAATGTTGGCTAGCCAGGTTGGGTACTCATCTACCCTGAGGACCTTCGCTTTGATTTGCTTAGTGACTTCCTCCTTGATTTTCAGGCTCATGTCTGGTTTGAATTTTCTGAGTTTTTACTTCACTGGCGGACACATTGGATTGGTAGGTAACTTGTGAGCCACTATGGACGTGCTCAGACCGGTCATGTCATCATATGACCACGCAAAGATATCCTCATATTCCTTCAAGAAATGAATGTATTCCTCCTTTTCTGACGGTGATAAGTGAATAGTTACGCGAGTTTCCTTGAGGTTTCGGTGTCTCCCAAATTTATTGCTTCGTTTCGTCCAGGTTGGACTTAGGCTTATTCTCAAAGTTCTCAACCTCCCTAATAACTTCATCGGGTATTTCATCTTCTTCTTCTGAATCACTATCATTATCTTGCACTGTCTCATTACATGTCACAGTCATCGGTTCATCAGGAAAAGTAATAATAATGTTGTAGAAAGAAAATGTGAAAGATAATAATGAATGATAAAAAGCAATGCATTTATTAAATTTGGAAATACCCCAAAACAAGTACGGCTCGATTAATCGAGCTATTAATTTGAAACAAACTGCGTCTTTAAAACAAAATTACTGAAAACATTTGAAATGCCTAGCATGGCTATAGAAATAAATTAGGCAAAGTGCCAAGCTACCTAGGGACTCGGCGGGCCCGGGATGGTGTGGCAGTCCAATTCTTGAGGACAACTCCCTTCTCCACAGTCTGAATGGTGAGGCCTTCTTCCTCCCCCTCCTCAATTATCACACTGCAATCCATATCCTCATCTCCCAGGAACAAGTTCCTCAGCCCAGCTAAAGCTTCTTCTTCTGCAGCCCCCCGTATTGTATCGGCCTGATGAAAAGTCTGACCCAGATGTGGCACTGGTTGCTCGAGAGGGTAGTAAGGACCACGCCATGGTGGCGACCAGTCATTAAACTCCTGCCAGGTATATGGGTACCCCAGCCCAAAAGTTGTGCCATGGCGTTTCAGCTGTATTGGCTTATAATGTCCTGGAGATCCTTCCCCAGTCTATTGCCAGGTTCGTACCCAGACCATGCCAATATTCTTTCTATTTTGTTACACCACCACCTGTCCTTTTCAATCGTGTTGACATGTTCAATACAATGATAAGCTTCTCCATCCAGCCTTCTTCTATTCTCAATGACCAGGATAGTTTCACTGGTGTAGATGGGGTTACTCCCATCTCCGTTAATGACTACCTCCTGGTGGTTCCACTAAAACTTTATGGCCTGGTGTAATGTGGAGGCCACGGCCCCAGTGGCATGTATCCAAGGTTGACCCAACAAAAGATTGTATGTAGCTGATATGTCAAGCACTTGGAATTCATCATCAAACCAAGTTGGCCCCAACTGCAGGCAAAGGTTAATCTCCCCAGTCGTGGCCCTTTGAGACCCATCAAAGGCTTTCACGTTCATACTTCCTGCCCGTATCTCGTGGTAATCTTTGCCCAATCCATTCAAAGTAGTTAAAAGACAAATGTTGAGACTCGAGCCCCCATCTATTAGGACCCTGGCAATGAATTTGTCTTCGAAATGTACCGTGATATGTAGTGCCCTGTTGTGGCTTAACCATTCAGGCGGTAGTTCATCCTCATGGAAGGTGATCGTATGACTTTGCAGCACTTGCCCTAGAATTTTGTCCATTTCTCCACTGGTGATGTTGTTCGGCACGTATAGATTCATTTAACACCTTCATTAGGGCACTCATATGTGTTTATGAATTCCCTCGCTTGTACTTTCCTCCAGAGATCGTCTGGCCCACTTTCAATAACAGGTTGCTTAGTAGCAGCCTCTTTGCTCGAACCTCCCAAATGTTCGGGTGTATAGATCCTTCCCGTTTTGGTCATTTTTTGTGCGGCATCAGATTCTTCCATCTTTGTTTTTGATTTTCGCCTAGCTTCAGCAACATAGTCCCACGGTATGGCGTTAGAGTTGAAAGGAGGTGTGGTTGCTTCTATCACTGTGAAGGGTGCGGCCACTTCTACCTCAAATGGAACGGGTGTGGCTGCATGTGGTGCTACCTCTACCTTAAATGGGCCCAATGTAGTTACCCCGACTTTGACTGATGGTTGTATTTGTACCACAATAGGAGTGAATATGACTACAGGCTTAAAGTCATCACCTTCCCGAATGAGCCTGATTGATCCCTCTGGATCCCTCTGGATCCCATTCTTCATCCATCTCTATAACATGTACTCCATCACCTCTATGATCTGGAAGAGGATTATTGCGGACGTTGGGTGCAGCTTCCTTCGCTTGTATGACTTTGTTATCAATCAATGTCTGGATCTTATCTTTCAACGTCTGACACTCGTCAATGGTGTGCCCTTTCATATCGGAATGATATGCACAGGTTTTATTTGGGTTGACCCATTGAGATGAACTCTCCATTGCCACAACAGGAATAGGGGTGGTATAACCAGCAGCCTTCAATCTTTCGTATAGCTGGTCGATGGGTTCAGCAATGGCGGTGTATTGTCTAGGTGGTTTGCGATCAACATTAGGTTGGGGTTTCTGGTAATTTGGATGAGTTGGAGGTGAACGATAGTAGGTTGGCTGGGTGTTATAGGTGTGATAGGCGGTGGTGGGTTGGGAATATTTAGGAGGTGAAGGTCGGTATGTGGGTGGAGGTGTTTGGTATGTAAGCGGAGATTTTGGGCCTTGGGCCACCATTACTGCCCCCACTTCTTTCTTCTTTGATATGCCGCCTGATTGTAATGCTTTGTTCGTGGCCTGTAGTGCCTTGAAATTTTTCACCATTTGATACCCTCTTCAATACTTTCTCCGAGTTTGATGATATCGGAGAACTTGTGAGTCTTAATGACCATTAGCCTTTCATTATACTCTGTGGGTCTTGTGCCCTGACAAAGAACTTGTTCATTTGCTCTTCTTCTAGTGCTAGTGTGACCTTGGCTGCTTCCGACCTCCACAGAGTAGCATACTCGCGGAAAGTCTCAGTTGGCTTCTTCTTTAAGTTCTGGATATAGAAGACATCCGGTGCATTTTCTGTATTAAACCTGAACCGATCCATAAATTCTGATGCCATACTCACCCATTGGCCCACTTCTTAGGGTTCTGGCTTATGTACCAGGACAGGGCATCTCCGGTAAGGCTTCTCATGAAGAGCTTCATTCGAATCCTTTCATCTTTTCCGACCCCCACGAGCTTGTCACAGTAAGTTCCCAAATGAACCTTGGGATCACTTGTTCCATCGAACATATCGAACTTTGGAGGTTTGTAACCCTCCAATAGTTCCACATCTGGTTGTATGCATAAATCCTCGTAGTTCAGACCTTCTATCCCTTTACCTCCTTCAACACCCTGAACTCGGCTTGTCAATTTCTTGAGCTCTTCGGCTATGTTCTTGATGAGCAGGTCCTTCTCAGCGGATTCTGGTGTATAGGAGATCGGTTTAGTGGAGTGAGGCATGGTTTCCATGTATATGGGGTTGTTTTGGTGAGTGCCAGGGATTTGGGTGTAGCGGTGATCATTGATGGAGTTTTGAGGATCGGGAACAAGGTGAAGTGTGTTCTGAGGGGTGTGATAGGTAATGGTTTGCGGATACTGGGTTGGTTGATGGTGGTGTTGTGGAGGAGTCGGTATCGGTAAAGGATTGGGATTTTGAGGTGGGGTTGCATATTGGTGGGGGGCGGGAGGATTTTGCGGATGCTGGTTAGGCATATTTTGGGGAGGTGCTGGGTTTTTGGTATTTTGTTGGTTGATGTCGGGGACGTTTAGGGTGAGAGAGAGGTTTGCTAGGTTGTAGACCTGCTCAAGTTCTCCTTGTAAATCCAGTATTTTCTGCTCTAATCGCAGAACCAATTCGTTCTGGGTCGAAGTGCTTTGACCGTCTGAAGTTTCCGCATTCTTAGCGTTTTCCTTTCGAATACCACTTAAGTCATCCATCTTAGCTTTTCTTCTACTTTTCGTTTTACTTGGAGGAGGAGGTGGTGGAGGGCCTCTAGATCTGGTGTGATATGCTGATGATGCCAGTATGTGCGAACCAACCTTTAGGGGATAGGAATAATAATAAAAAAAATAAAGGAAAACAAAAGATAAACAAGTCAGTAGGGATTTTGAAAAAGTCTGCAGTATTTAAACACATATTGCGAGAATGTAAATTCGTGTCTTAGCTTGGGAGCCTCGTTGTGCCCGAGGTAGGCCTAGCGACAAATAGATTTGGATAAATTCAGTGCCAATAATTGCCTCATTTCATTATTGTAAAAATAGACAAACCAAAACGACACTAAAAGATAAGTCACTAATGGCACTTGGCGTTATTACATTTGAAAAGCAAGTAAACCTAATCTACTTGGTCCCAAAAGGACCTTCTCCAGGCTGGATGCTCTTATTGATCAGATCCCCCAGTTCGCGCAGGTTCAGTAGTAGGAATGCCCTTGACAAATGTCCTCCTTCGTTTCCTTCAGCGCTGGCAATCGGTGACTCTCTTCCTCATTTTCCCTTCCAGTTCAATCAGACTGTACTCCAGATACTCCAACCTTTCACTAGATTTAACAGCCCTCTCTTTCCACTCATTGATCATTTCCATATCGGCCTTGTGTTGCTCCATATGCTCGGTTTCAGACTCGTGGATTCTTTTGCACAGTTTGTTATATTTCACCTGTGCTTCGTCAACTTCTGAATGTATATAAGCAAACAAACATCACAGCAACCTATAGGCATGGTATCTAGAATTCAGGACTAATTTTAAATTCATAGGCATAGTATCTGAATGTATATAAGCAAACAAGCATCACAGCAACCTATAGGCATGGCATCTACCTTTCCCTACAAAATATATATAAGAATCCCTCCCAGTTTTACTAATATCCCCAATATCTGTTTACAAAGAAATTATTATTACAAAACCAACATAAATAATGAATTACAGAAGTGAAACTGCTAAAACTATAGGGAGCTCGAACAGGCCCAAACAGTAAACCTGAAAAGTCAGGCCTTCAACCAAGTATGAACATGCCAATACTCTCATAGTGCACCCAATGGTATCCTGGTGTGTCAAAGTTCCCAAGGGCCTCAGGGACCCCGGGAAATGCTCACACCAGAAAAACTTTTCAAAGCAACCCTTTTGTGAGCAAGTTTGGAAAGCCAGCCCCAGTGTGTCAAAGTTTAGAGGAGTCTCATGGACTCTTAGGAAATGCTCACACTGGAGGGGCAGGATCCTAGGTGTTCTAAGAGTAGGAGTTGAAAACAGGAGGTAGTTTTAAGAAAATAGTTTTGGATCCTCAGGAAGTAAGGAGCAAACAGGGCCATTCAATTCTTGTAACTCAAACAAAGGTCCAGTAATTAAACAGTATACAGAAAACAGGATCACTTAAAGTTTCAACTTAGTTTACTAGTTGTTACTAGGTGAGCAGACACTAAACAAAGGCATGGCATGCTGGGATCAATTAGATAGTCACATTCAAAGGGGTAGTAGGGATTGGGAGCAATATTGTTCATGAGTCTGTGAGAGGTAAACATTTAAAAACAAGCTAGAAAGAACATGGTAGTGGAGAAGTAAACAGACATAGGTCTAATTTAGATATGAGCAAGCATGCAGATTTGCGGAAAGCAGAAGCACATAGGTCTAGCTAAACAGAAGTAAACAGGCTGAAAGCGGGACACATAGGTTTAATCAAACAGAAGTAGACATGCTATTGGAGTAAACACATAGATTAAACAAAAGTAGACATGCTGACCACAAGGGAACACACAGATTTAATTGAATAGCAGTGAACATGCTGATTAGGAACAATAAACATAAAACACATGGATCTAATGAAATAAAAGTAGACATGCTGATACCAGGGCACATAGTTAAATTGAATAGCAGTAAACATGTTGAGTAGGGAAACACATAGGTTTGATTAAACAGAACAAAGACATGCTGATTATAAAGAAACACATAGGTTTAATTGAATAGCAATAGTGAAAGCATACCAGTTAAGAGATAGCAATAGAAGAGTGAAGCAAACAGGGTCCAAAGGTCTAGCCTTGGCTCCGAACCGGCTAGATAATGTAACAATAAAGAGCAGAAGGTTGTGATAGAGGAAGAGAGCAAGAACTTTGTGTAATTTTCTATGTCTGTGTGCGTGTATATTAAAGAAAAAGAATGAGGCTTATATAGCATTCAATAGAGGAGAGTAAATAAGGTAAAATAGTTTGAATGTTTGCAAATAAGGCAAAGAAAGCAGTCGGTCCATCAATTAGGCATGACAGGGCCAATCAATAGGTAAAAATCATGGGATTGTATCCAAAAATAACTCGTAATTGAGATCCAAATAAGGAAAGTAATCAATTAGAGTCAGAACACCAAACTTCGGCCAGTAGCAAGGTCAATTAGTCACACAAATAAGGTAAATAGGTAAATTAGTGATCATCCAGGGTTGGTAAAACAATCAATTTCCCTAAATTAAGCTTAGTAGGGACAACTAAGGCAAGTAATCACCAATTAGAGGTCTCAGAATAAGGAAAGCAGACGAAAATACAGTGCACAATCATCTCAGCAAAACGAAACCCTAGACAGTTGGGTTAACCATTCAATTAAAATATAACGGGAAAAATAATGAATTGATCAAACAAACTAAAGACTGAACATAGTTAGGCAAGAATCATTGGAGGAGATGATCAAACACATAGGAACCTTTAGAAAAGTTTTCGCGAAAACAGACGAAGTAAAAACCCTAATTCTAGAAACTTTAGGATCGATCGACAGTAGGAAAAATAGAAGAAAAATGCCATAGAAACTCGAAACCTTTTCAGATCTACAGAGATCTGACCAGCATATGATAAGGAAGCAAAAATCCTAATATAACAGGATACTAAAATCGATTAACAGTAAAGAAAACAAGAGATTTTAAAAAGAAAACCACTGATAAACTCAGAATCACTCATGATCTACAAAGATCTGGACAGATTCGTGTTCAAAAAGGTTAGGGTTTTGAGAAAAAAGGGGTGGGGTAAAGAAAATCTGGTGTTGAACCAAAGATTCGAACCATAAACACAAGATAATAGCACTCACAAACGGAGATGACCGTAAGCAGACTCTTAAACGGTTTCAAACAAAATCTGGGTTGTGTCTCTTAGAGATCCCTTCATGAAATAACAAGAACAACCAGAATAAGTAAGAGGCTAGTAGGGGCCTCAAATCACCAGGGAATCCCATGGAATGGGTAAGAATCGAAAGGTGTGGGGGAGAATTTAGGTGGCGGCACTAGGGTTAGGGTTAGTCTCAGAGAGAACCGGAAAAGAAGGGGGATTCAAGGGCGGCTGGGTGTGAGAAATGATTAGGGTTAGGGGGTCGTTTGAGTTAAAAAAAAGGAAAGGGTGAATGGGGGGCGTTGATCTAAGAGATCAAGGCCAAGATTAGAGGGGTTTAGGGCCGGGTAGAGGTCTTTAGGTTTGGGCTGGGGTGATTTGGGCTTTGGGTTTAATTAAGTTGGATTGGGGGGGTCCGATTTTGGGTATAAATTAGGGGCTATTTATTAAATACCCATTTTTACTAAATAAAATAATTCTAAAAAATAGCTAATTAAATGATAAAAAATAATTTTCATGCATGAAGGTGATTTAAAATAATTACTTAATATTATAAAATATAAAAAGTCATTTTATATATGGCTAATGTAGTATGCATATATATAGGCTATTATTGCAAAATATGCAATCAAAGTCTAACAATGCAAATATAATTGTAAAAAAAAGCAATTAAAATAGTTGAACACTTATATGAGTCTAAATGATGGATTTAGATGATTAAATCATCATGAAGTAATATGGGGATATTTATATAAATAAAAAATACAGAAATAAATTGATTTAAGGCCCTTATAAATTATGGAAAAGTCGTAGAAACATTTGTGCATGTATGCACAATATTGTGAAAGTATGCATGCATATTTTAAAATATATGAGGGAAAAATTGGGTATCAACACAGCATAATTCTGGACTGCTGCCGCACTGCTCTCTTTTTGCAGTCCGCAGAGTAATGTCTGCGGCCGCACCTTGCTCTTCTGTGGTCCGCATAGCTGTGATTGCGGCCGCGTAGCTTCTCTTCTGCGGCCGCACAATAATTATGTGGTCCGCACTTTTGTTTGACTTGAGATGCAGGTTCTCTGATCTTTTGCTCTGGCTCATTTTTTGCGGCCAGATATGTGCTCTCCGCATTTTTCACATTTCTCTGATGGGAGTTTCTTCACAATCTGCGGCCGCAGATGATAATCTGCGGTCCCCACTTCTGAGATTTTGTGCATATTTTTATCCTTGAGTTCAGATTACTCCTTCTTGAGTTGGGTTTCATCTTGGGAGCTCAACTTCCAATATTCCTGCAATTAAGCACATTTCATCAGTTTACGGAAACACAATTAAGCACTTTTGGACTAAAATGAAAGCTATAAGGCGCTAATGAGTGGTCAAAATCCCCACTTATCAATATCCTACAGAGGGAATTGGGGTCGTGACATAATGAATCTTGATGACTGGCAAATATGTGTTGCTCTAAAAGACCAGTGCTATTATTGAAGATGAAGTCTACACTTCTTTTAAATATATAACAATCGTTTCCCAAAAAAGAAATAATTAAGAGAAGAACAAATATGGCATGCGCAGTAAAAGAAAATATACTTTCTCATTGTTGTCTACTAAGTTTTGACTTTTGTGGGATTAAAAATATTGATGAACGATACTTTTCATCTCCATATATTACTTCTTAATGGCCATATATTACGTTGTCACTTTTTTTCTAGGAGCGATAGAGCAACCACCTCATCCCAAAATCTCTAAAAAAAAAAAAAAAGACCATAAAATTCAAAATCTAATTTGTTACTTCATAAATTTTGACGAATCGCCCTAAGAGTATTTTGGGGTTACTTGTTTATTTTCAATATTAGGTCACATAAATAACAATTATTTTCATAAGATATTCTCACATAAATCCACATTAATCACAATAAGGCATCCAAGAATTTTGGTGGGCTAGGATTATTCTTTTAATAGGATATATAGCTAAATGGGATCGACATATATTTACTATTTTAGGACTTTATGGTTTTATTTTTAATTTGTATTTTTAACGAAATTGTATTGTTTAATACTAATATACATACATAATAATTTTAAAATTATTTACTCATAAATATAGGATATACATGCAAAGCGCGTACCCTAAAACTAGTATATGAAACACGTAAAGGTAGTATATATTATCACCCTACCCATTTTGGTTTTCCCTTAAATGCTCTTAACAATTATTGCAACACATTTAATAGGGAAGACTCATTATGCGACAGCTGCTGAGGCATATATATGCGTGTTTGTTCTTGTCACGTCCCGAACCATGGCCTGGGCGTAACACGGCACTCGGTGCCTGACTACATGTGACCGAGCAAACCAACTGCTGGCTGAATCAACATGTGATATCATAACATACTAAATGCGGAAGGTACACTAACATATGCTGATATACTGAAAGTTTGAATGATAAAAAAATCCAAGTGCGAAAATACTAATACAATTCTGAAACATATTTGTATCCAACATGGCTTAATTTGAAAAGCATACGACTCTGTCTAACTGTTACTTTAGTTTATGAAGCCTCTAATGAAGTACTGAAAATACTGACTGTCTGAAAATACTCAAGATTGTAAGGTAATTATAATGCCCCGAAAGAACTGGGGATCACCAAATAGCTGGTACGAGAATCCTAGCATTCTGAATTGTCAACCTGTAAATCATTACCTGCATCGCAAGATGCAGGCCCCGAGCAAAAAGGGACATCGGTACATTTGAATTGCACTGGTATGTAAAGCAACTGAAAGAAAGAACTATAAATGCTGAAACTGATACTGAGCTGATAATTGAAAATTGATAACTGAAATGATAACTGCTGAAACTGAAATGAAAACTGATAACTGAAGTGATAACTGATAACTAAAATGATAACCGATAACTGAACAAAATATAGGAAGTAAGGATATGAATACCCCCTCTTCTGAATGATGAACCACCTGTTTATCTGAATAAATAAACTGCGGCCTCATGCCCAATATATATGTGCACAAATTGTGGCCTCGGGCCCAAGTATATGTATACATAAATGCGGCATCAGGCCTAAATATAGGGGTTCAACATTTTGGGATTTAAAATCAGGAACTGAGAATCATACTGCAATACATGATACTGAAATACTGAATCATACTGAGTTTTATGATACTCAAATGCTGAATAGATCCAGACTGAGACATGTATTCATGAACTGATTATGAAAACTGAAACTTCAACTGTTTATGACATGCTAAGTAATCTAGACTAAGACTCATGGGCATCAAACCCAAGTCTATATTGATTACGCACTGATTTCATAACGTTCAGAATGAAAGTCACGAACGAGTTACGAAGCTAGAGAATAGAAGTTCTGCAACTATTCAAGGAACTAGGCTTAACTATATTTCTGAGGCAATTAGTAACGTAGTAAAAGAAACATAGTGTAGGGAGAATTGTTAACATTCCCAAACATAGGGAGTTAGCCTCACATACCTGAACTTCCTGCTCTTTAGCCTAATACAACATTCGCTAACCCTTTCAGCTTTAATCTATATCAATACAAGTCAAAGGGATTCCATATTAGCAAAAATACTCATGTTTTGGTTACTTAGTCATTTTATCAAATACTTGGTGGGTATAAAGCTTCATAGCCCTCATTAATGATATTTATTCACCTAAAAAACCATTCTCTTGCTCCTAGATAAATTCTAAAACCTCAAATTGTTATAATCAATACCATTCTTTATCATCCATAAGATAAACGATATCCTTAATCAATAATCAACGATCAACAACCCAAGTACACAATTGTTCATGCTTTTCTATCAAATCCATCAACTCATATCTCATGAACTTAGAGTCTATAATCATTAATCCAAAGCCATAATCAATTAGAGGGAGAAGATATTACATTTTGACGTTCAATCATCTTGAATTTGAGTTCTAAGGTTTTGTCTCTCAAACTGATGCCCTAAATCGAATATCTAATGATTTGAAGGGTTTACCCATGTTATTAAGATTTTGGAGAATTGAAATTAACTTATAATTACCATTAGAACTTACCTTGGATGGTGGAGAGACCTTAGGGGAGGTTAGGTTCTTGAGAGCTTCCCTTTCTAGAGCAAGTTTTTATGTTCTAGGGTGTGGGGGACGAAGTAGGGCTTTAAAATAACTCCCCGCGTGTGCCCCCACACACATGAAGGCCCGACTGCGCACTTGAATGCGCAGAATGGCAGTAGCACTGCCACAAGTGCGCGGCCGCGCATGGAACCATCCGGCCGCGCACCTGGGCGCGCATATTGTGCATTGCTGTGTAAAATGCACATAACTTTTTGCACAGAGATCCGTTTAGACACCGCAATATATGGTTGGAAAGATATTTTAAAGGGATCCAACTTTCGTGATTTTAGTTTTCCCAAATTCCCAAAAAAAATTTACGAAATCCTTCTAGAAGACAGACCTTCCATAAACTGAGTCGTTTTTATCGAATCTTATGCGCCACACTCTCCGTCTTGATTCCAAAACAATTATTTTCACCCTTACACATCCCGCTAGGACTTCATATGTCTAAAATATCAAATTAATATCCATTTAACATATCCACACCTAGTCTAAATGTACGGGGTATTACAGTTCTATCATCGGACGTTGAATCATTTCACATGATATTTTTTATCTTGAGTGTTTTAGTTAATGATACATGATGATAAAGCCAATGTGCTATAATTAGAAGTTCATATTTAATGGTAATGTGAGATAACTTTTGTGTAATTAAGTTGAAATATGTAACAGGAGATGGCTATAGAACACGATGTAGTTAAACAAAAATGGTTCTTTATTTTACCCGCCCGAGATCAAAACAGATGCAACACGGGTAATAAATACATGGATACCCTACTTATGATAACCTTATTCGTGAATGCAGGTTGTTAATGTACCAGGTTCTTGATGTCGTGCAATAATTATATATATTTTGACATTATTTACTCTACTTGCTTGTTGTTTGGATGCTAATTCGGGCGACAATTGCGCTTAATAGAGTGCTTATTTCACGTGTAGGAATGCTTGGACATGAATTGGAGAAAAGTTGCATGAAATGGTACCTCGGAGCTGCAAAATGGATCAAATTTTAGAAGAAGTGCAAGGCAATAAAAAGTCATGGACATAGACAGTGCAAGGCATTGTCCAGGGCACCGTCATTGGCGCCCCAGACAGTGCCTTGCGCAGAAACAATGGCGCCATAGATAGTGCAAGGCATTGTCCAGGGCACTGTCATTGGCGCCCCAGACAGTACCTTGTGCACAAACAATGGTGCCACAGACAGTGCCTCACGCCGACAATGACATCCGAGTAAATTTTAATTCCTCATTAGTTTTGGACATGTAGAATTCGGCCCCTTGTGACGACCCGGCCGGTCGTCTTAAGAATTAACGCCCTGATCCCCTATTAAATGCTTTCCCTAAGTTCATTTCTGCTACTTTGGTTTGCCGGGACGTTCGGTGTTGGGTTTCAGTGAGTTTTGGGACACTTAGTCCCTAAATGAGAGCTTAAGTGTTGAAAAGTGGTCCGTAGTCGGAACAGTATGAAGACGACCTCGGAATGGAAATCTGATGGTTCCGTTAGCTGCGTTAGGTGATTTCGAGGTTAGGAGCGTGTTCGGAATGTAATTTGGAAGTCCGTAGCACATTTAGGCTTGAAATGCCGAAGTTTGAATTTTTGAAGTTTCCGGTCCGATAGTGAGTTTTTGATCCGAGGGTCGGATTGGAATTTTGGAAGTTGCAGTAGCTCCATCATGTCATTTGGGATGTGTGCGCAAAATTTCAAGTCATTCGGACGTGTTTTGGTTAGGTTTTTGATCGAAAGCGTGTTTTGATGAAAATTGAAGTTCTTAGGCTCAAATCCTTGAATTAATCGAGTTTCCGACGTTGTTTTAGGTGGTTTAAGGATTGGTACAAGTTTGAATGAGGTATAGGTTTATTGGTGCTTTTGGTTGAGGTCCCGGGGGACCTCGGGATGATTTCGGGTGGTTAACGGAAGAATTTTGAAGTGTTGCAGCAGCTGAAGTGTTCCTCTTCTGGTATTTTCGCATCTGCGGCTTGGGAACCGCAGATGCGACGCCGCAGATGCGACGCCGCAGAAGTGGCTTGGGAACCGCAGATGCGACGCCGCAGAAGCGGCTAAATGGACGCAGAAGCGCCTTTGCCCCTTTCCCTCAGAAACCGCAGAAGCGGTACTATTCTCGCAGAAGCGAAGCCGCAGAAGCGGCTCAGGCATCGCAGATGCGGGCTCCTGTATCTCCTTAGTTTTCGCAGAAGCGGATATTCCCCCGCAGATGCGGTGTCGCATCTGCGACCCTTTTATCGCAGATCTGGTCCCTGCCTTTTTAATGAAAACCGCAGAAGCAGCTCTTGTTCCGCAGAAGCGGTCCCTTGTCCGCAGAAGCGGAAATCCCTGAGCAGATATAGAAATTTGAGGGTTAGTTTTCATAAGTTGAAAAAATCAAATTGAGCTCGGGGAAGGGCGATTTTGAGAGGGTTTTGAAGAGGAGATTATTGGGTAACGTTTCTTGAATCCCTTCTAGTTATATTTCATCATTATATAGTTAAATCCATCATTAAAATTCAAATTCAGGATCAAAAATTGGAAAAATTGGGTGAAACTTCATAGGCTAAACTATTGAGTTTTGAGTGAGCATTTGACCTCCGATTTGGGAGATCTTTATATGGGTAGACTCGTGAGAGTACGAGGGTTCTGAAAATGTAAAAATTATTCGATTTCGAGACGTTGTCCTGAAGGGCATTTTGGTTATTTCACCTAATTTCACGCCGTAGCTTCGAATTAAATAGCAAAACCAGTTGTTTGCGATGTTATTTACAATGTGTAATTGTATTGAATAGATTTGGGCCATTTGAAGTCGGATACTCGTGGCAAGGGCGTGATTTCTAGTTGATTTTGAGCCGGTTCGAGGTAAGTGGCTTGTCTAACCTTGTGTGGGGGACCTCTTCCCCTTAGGACATGATATTTGATATTTGAAAGCCTCGTACGTGAGGTGACGAGCGCGTACTTGAGCTAATTGTTGGAAATCCGTTTTACTTGAAGTATTTAGATTGAGCTTTTCTTGCTTACCTGATTATTTTGAATTGTAAGTTATCCTATGCTAGTTTAGAGAAGCATGTTTAGATGACTTACTTGCTTAAGTGCTTAAACTGTCTTGTTTGTACTACGTGAAGCATGTTAGGCTAGGATTTCTATTACTTGTTCTGAGTTTAGCATTTATTCTAATGTTTTGGGCTGTTATTATGTATTTTAAATTGGGACTACAGGACGGCATCCCGGGAGATCCCCCTGTACTTGTTATGTTCTGGATTGAGGTGCGGGATACCAAGATATCCCTAGTACATGTAAATGTAAGATTTGAGGATACCAAGAGATCCTCGGGATACCAAAAGATCCCTCGTGTAAATGATGAGGATACCAAGAGATCCTCGGGATACCAAGAGATCCCTAGTGTATATGATGAGGATACCAAGAGATCCTCGGGATACCATGAGATCCCCGGCTATTACTTCCTGTTGTGAGCGG
Source organism: Nicotiana attenuata (assembly GCF_001879085.1). NCBI lineage: Eukaryota > Viridiplantae > Streptophyta > Magnoliopsida > Solanales > Solanaceae > Nicotiana > Nicotiana attenuata. Next base: position 758,841 of record NW_017670295.1, read on the forward strand.
TATTCCTTATATTGTTTTGTTTCTGCTTCCTATTATTGTTTCCCTCATTTATCCTGTTTAGATTCTTGCTGTAGACTTTATCTATATTGTTTCCCCTTTAACCTATTATATTTTGTGGTTTACCTCAGTAGGGCCCTAACCTTCCCTCGTCACTACCCAACCGAGGTTAGGCTTGGCACTTACTGAGTACCACTGTGGTGTACTCATGCCCTTCCTGCGCATGTTTTTCATGTGCAGATTATCCAGGTACCTCTACTCAAGCGCACTATCCTTGAGGCGAGGAGATACACGGAGACTTCGAGGTATATCTGCCGCGTCCGCAGACCAGGAGTCTATATTCTGTTCCGGCTTTAGTATTTAGTTTATTCCTTTTCTCTCGGTTGTTTAGATGTTCTGGAGTTAGAGCAGCGTACTATATTTCTATTAGCCTGTGCTTCCCGTGAGTTTCCGGGTTTTGGGATTTGTGTTGTAGACTTCCGCATTTCTTTTGAGTTGTATAGGCCGAGTGGCCTTACACGCAGTTATTATTTTAGCATGTTCAGTTTTTAATTAAATTTTTCCGCAAGTTAAGTTAATTTCCGCATTGTTAGGCTTACCTAGTTGTAGGAACTAGGTGCCATCACAACATGTTCATGGAGGGTGAACTGGGGTCGTGACAAGTTGGTATCAGAGCTCTAGGTTCATAGGAGTCACGGAACACAGGACGGTTTATTAGAGTCTCGCTGATCGGTACGAAGACGTCTGTACTTATCTGCGAGAGGCTATGTAACTATTTAGGAAAAATCTTCATTTCATTGAATTCCTTGTCGTGCGATATTTTTGGACATCAATTCCATACTTCTGACTTCTATTCTCTCACAGATGGTGAGGACACGTGCTACTCGGGATGATCAGGCACCCGCGCCCCCTACAGCAGTCATCAGAGGCCGGGGCCGGGGGAGAGGTCGAGGACGCGCACGTGGTGCAGCCAGAGCACCTACGCGAGCTGCCACCGAGGTACCACCAGCAGATCCAGCCGGAGCCCAGGCACCTAGCACACCTACTAATGCCACTACTACTTCAGCACTCCAAGAGACTTTGGCTCAGTTCATGAGCATGTACACCACCTTGGCTCAGGCAGGGTTGCTTCCCCTTGCTGCAGCCACATCCCAGGCCGGGGGAGGAGCACAGACTCCCGTCGTCCGCACTCCTGAGCAGCGAGTGCAGGTTGAGCAGGCTCCCGAGATTATTCCCGCACCGCCTACAGCACCAGTTCAGCCCGAGGATGGGTCAGCTGCTTCAGAGGACGAGCAGCGGAGACTTGAGAGGTTCAAAAAGTATGATCCCCCAGTGTTCAGTGGATTAGCATCAGATGGTGCCTTGGGATTTCTAGAGGAGTGTCACCGTATTCTTCGCACTATGGGCATAGTGGAGTCCAGCGGGGTTTCTTTCACTGCTTTTCAGCTTCGGGGAGCCGCCTATGATTGGTGGCACACTTATGAGATAGACAGTCCAGTCGAGGCTGCTTCACTGACTTGGACCCAGTTCTCGGATATGTTTATGAGAGAGTTCGTCCTCCAGAGTCTTAGGGACGCATGGCGCGCAGAGTTCGAGCATTTGCGCCAGGGTGCTATGACCGTTTCGGAGTATGCCATCCGTTATACCAGATTGGCCAGGCATGCACCGGCCTTGGTTGCTACAGTTCGGGAGAGAGTTCGCAGGTTCATTGAGGGTCTTATTCCACCCATTAGATCTAGCATGGCTCGAGAGTTGGAGATGGACATTCCTTATCAGTAGGTAGTGAGCATTGCTAGGAGGATTGAGGGTATGCTCGCCAGGGAGCGAGGGGAGAGGGAGGCCAAGAGGTCTCGAGAGTCAGGTCACTACTCTGGTGCCCGTACCTCATCATTAGGTCGTTATGGTAGAGCTTATGCGGGTCGCCCTGTCCATTCAGCTCTTCCAGCAGCCAGTAGTGCTCCAGCTCCACCTATACCTCAGGAGCCTTACTATGCACCCCCAGTTTCTAGTGCGCCTCCTGTGCGGGGTGCATTCAGAGGTCAGTCCAGCAGGTCTGGCCCGAGCCATTCACAGCCACCGCGCCCTCCTAGAGCGTGTTTTGAGTGTGGAGATACCCGCCACGTGGTGAAGGATTGCCCTAGACTTGGGAGGAGTGCGCCCCCACAGACTTCTTAGCCACAGCACACTCAGCAGAGTTCTCAGGCCATGGTCACAGCTCCAGCTGCTACCCCACCTGCCCAGCCGGCTACGGGCGGAGGTCCGGGAGATAGAGGTCGCCCTCGAGAGAGGGGCCGGGCCAGATATTATGCTATTCCTGCTCGTACTGAGGTTGTTGCCTCTGACTCCGTCATTACAGGTATTATACTGGTTTGTCACAGAGAGGCATCGGTTCTATTCGATTCGGGCTCTACTTATTCTTATGTGTCTTCTTACTTTGCTCTGAATTTGGGTGTGCCTCGGGATTCTTTGAGTGCCCCCGTTTATGATGCTATTCTTGATTGTCACGCCAAGACCGTGACGCTGGCTATGCCAGGTATTCTGCGTATTGAGTGGAGTGGTACTTTAGATCACACTCCCAGTAGGGTCATCTCTTTCCTTAAGGCTCAGCGTATGGTTGAGAAGGGGTGTGCCGCGTATTTAGCTTATGTGAGAGATGTCAGTGTTGATACCCCTTCTATTGATTCAGTTCCAGTGGTACGGGATTATCCCGATGTATTTCCAGCTGATCTTCCGGTCATGCCGCCCGATAGAGACATTGATTTTGGCATTGATCTGTTGCCGGGCACTCAGCCCATTTCCATTCCTCCGTATCGTAGGGATCCTCCTGAGTTGAAGGAGTTGAAGGATCAGTTGCAGGAATTGCTTGGTAAGGGTTTCATTCGACCCAGTGTTTCACCGTGGGGTGCTCCTGTCTTGTTTGTGAAGAAGAAGGATGGTTCTATGCGTATGTGTATTGATTATCGTCAGTTGAACAAGGTTACAGTGAAGAACCGTTATCCTTTGCCTCGTATTGATGATCTGTTTGACCAGCTTCAGGGCGCACAGGTGTTTTCCAAGATTGACTTGCGCTCAGGTTACTATCAGTTGAAGATTCGGGAGCCAGATATCCCGAAGACTGCCTTTAGGACTCGATATGGTCATTACGAGTTCCTTGTTATGTCATTTCGGCTGACCAATGCCCCAGCAGCTTTCATGCATTTGATGCACAATGTATTCAGGCCATATCTTGACTCATTCGTTATTGTTTTTATTGATGATATTCTGGTGTATTCCCGGAGTTGGGAAGATCATGAGTAGCACCTGAGGATCGTGCTTCAGACCTTGAGGGAGAAGAAGTTATATGCAAAGTTCTCAAAATGTGAGTTTTGGTTGAGTTCTGTGGCATTTTTAGGCCACGTGATTTCGAGTGAGGGTATTCGGGTGGATCCGAGGAAGATAGAGGCCGTGCAGAGTTGGCCCAGGCCATCCTCAGCTACAGAGATTCGCAGTTTCCTTGGCTTGGCGGGCTACTACCGTCGTTTCGTGGAGGGATTTTCATTGATTGCGGCCCCTATGACTAGATTGACCCAGAAGGGTGCCCTATTTCAGTGGACAGAGGAGTGTGAGGCGAGCTTCCAGAAGCTCAAGACAGCTTTGACTACAGCCCCAATCTTGATGTTGCCTACCGGTTCGGGGTCTTATACTGTCTATTGTGACGCCTCGAGAGTTGGCCTTGGAGCGGTGTTGATGCAGGACGGTAGGGTGATTGCCTACGCGTCCAGACAGTTGAAGATACATGAAAAGAATTACCCTGTCCACGACCTTGAGTTAGCTGCCATTGTTCATGCCTTGAAGATCTGGCGTCATTATTTGTATGGTGTGCCTTGTGAGATCTATACTGACCATCAGAGCTTGCAGCACTTACTCAAGCAAAAGGATCTTAATATGCGTCAGAGGAGGTGGTTAGAGTTGGTGAAGGATTATGATATCACTATCCTGTATCACCCGGGCATGGCCAATATGGTGGCGGATGCCTTGAGTCACCGGGCGAAGAGTTTGGGTAGTTTGGCATATTTACCAGCTTCAGAGAGGCCTATGGCGATGGATGTTCAGGCCTTGGCCAGCCAGTTTGTGAGATTGGATCTTTCGGAGCCCAGCCGGGTTCTAGCTTGTGTGGTTTCTCGGTCTTCCTTATTTGATCGTATCAGGGAGCAGCAGTATGAAGACCTTCATTTGCTTGTCCTTAAGGACAAGGTTCAGCGTGGAGATGCCAGAGATGTGACTATCGGAGATAACGGGGTATTGAGGATGCAGGGCCGGATTTGTGTGCCCAATGTTGATGGTCTTCGAGAGTTGATTCTAGCAGAGGCCCATAGTTCGCGGTATTCCATCCATCCGGGTGCCGCGAAGATGTATCAGGACTTGAGGCAGCACTATTGGTGGAGGCGGATGAAGAAAGATATAGTTGGCTATGTGTCTAGATGCCTCAACTGCCAGCAGGTGAAGTATGAGCACCAGCGCCTGGGTGGGCTGCTTCAGCAGATAGAGATTCCGGAGTGGAAATGGGAGCGCATCACCATGGATTTTGTATCTGGACTCCCACGGTCCTTGAAGAAGTTTGATTCCATTTGGGTTATTGTGGATCGGCTGACCAAGTCCGCTCATTTTATTCCTTTGTGCACCACTTCTTCATCGGAGCGGTTGGCGGAGATTTATATCCGGGAGATCGTCCGTCTGCATGGTATTCCAGTCTCTATTATTTCGGACAGAGGTAATCAGTTTACATTGCGGTTCTGGAGAGCCGTGCAGCAGGAGTTAGGCACTCGGGTGGATTTGAGCACAGCATTTCACCCCCAGACAAACGGACAGTCCGAGCACACTATTCAGATTCTTGAGGATATGCTTCGTGCGTGTGTGATTGAGCTTGGAGGGTCTTGGGATCATTTCTTGCCATTGGCGGAGTTTGCTTATAACAACAGTTATCAGTCCAGCATTCAGATGGCGCCGTATGAAGCCTTATATGGTAGGAGGTGTAGATCTTCGGTGGGTTGGTTTGAGCCGGGTGAGGCCAGGCTATTGGGCACAGAGTTAGTTCAGGATGCATTGGAGAAGGTTAAGATGATTCAGGATAGACTCCGTACAGCCCAGTCCAGACAGAAGAGTTACGCGGACAGGAAGGTTCGTGATGTTTCATATATGGTTGGTGAGTGGGTTCTGCTTCGGGTTTTCGCTATGAAAGGCGTCATGAGGTTTGGGAAGAAATGGAAGTTGAGTCCGAGGTTTAGTGGCCCTTTTGAGATCTTGAGGCGAGTTGGGGAGGTTGCCTATGAGCTTACCTTACCTCCCAGTTTGGACGGAGTTCATCCGGTATTTCATGTTTCGATGCTCCGGAGGAATCACGGTGATCCGTAGCACATGTTGGATTTCAGTTCAGTCCAGCTGGACAAGGATCTATCCTATGTTGAGGAGCTAGCTGCTATATTGGACAGGCAGATCAGAAAGTTGAGGTCAAAGAGCATAGCTTCAGTGAAGGTTCAGTGGCGGGGTCAGCCGGCCGAGGAGGCGACTTCGGAGACCGAGCAGGATATGCACAGCAGTTACCATCATTTTTACACTACTTCAGGTATGTTCTCTATGCTCGTTCGAGGACGAACGAATGTTTAAGTGTAGGAGGATGTGACGACCCGGCTAGTCGTCTTAAGAATTAACGCCCCGATCCCCTATTAACTACTTCCCCTAAGTTCATTTCTGCTATTTTGGTTTGTCGGCACGTTCGGTGTTGGGTTTTAGTGAGTTTTGGGACACTTAGTCCCTAAATGAGAGCTTAAGTGTTGGAAAGTGGTCCGTAGTCAGAACAGTGTAAAGACGACCTCGTAATGGAAATCCAATGGTTCCGTTAGCTCCGTTAGGTGATTTCGGTGTTTGGAGCGTGTTCGGAATGTATTTTGGAAGTCCGTAGCTCATTTAGGCTTGAAATGCCGAAGTTTGAATTTTTTAAGTTTCCGGTTCGATAGTGAGTTTTTGATCTGAGGGTCGGATTGGAATTCCGGAAGTTGCAGTAGCTCCGTCATGTCATTTGGGATGTCTGCGCAAAATTTCAGGTCATTCGGACGTGTTTTGGTTAGATTTTTGATCGAAAGCGTGTTTTGATGAATATTGAAGTTCTTAGGCTCAAATCCTTGAATTAATCGAGTTTCCAACGTTGTTTTAGGTGTTTTAAGGATTGGTACAAGTTTGAATGAGGTATTAGGTGTTATTGGTACTTTTGGTTGAGGTCCCGGGGGGGCTCGGGATGATTTCAGGTGGTTAACGGAAGAATTTTGAAGTGTTGCAGCAGCTGAAGTGTTCCTCTTCTGGTATTTTCGCATCAGCGGCTTGGGAACCACAGATGCAGCGCCGCAGAAGCAGCTAAATGGACGCAGAAGCGGCTTTGCCCCTTTCCCTTAGAAACCGCAGAAGCGGTACTATTCTCGCAGAAGCGGCTCAGGCATCGCAGATGCGGGCTCCTGTATCTCCTTAGTTTCCGCAGAAGCGGATATTCCCACGCAGATGCGGTGTCGCATCTGCGACCCTTTTATCGCAGATGCGGTCCCTGCCTTTTTAATGAAAACCGCAGAAGCGGCTCTTGTTCCGCAGAAGCGGGACCACAGAAGCGGTCCCTTGTCCGCAGAAGCGGAAATCCCTGAGCTGATAAAGAAATTTCGAGGGTTCGTTTTCATAAGTTGGAAAAATCAAATTGAGCTCGGGGAAGGGCGATTTTGAGAAGGTTTTGAAGAGGAGATTATTGGGTAACGTTTCTTTAATCCCTTCTAGTTATATTTCATTATTATATAGTTAAATCCATCATTAAAATTCGAATTGAGGATCAAAAATTGGAAAAATTGGGTGAAACTTCATAGGCTAAACTATTGAGTTTTGGGTGAGCATTTGACCTCCGATCGGGAGATTTTTATATGAGTAGACTCGTGAGAGTACGAGGGTTCTGAAAATGTAAAAATTATTCGATTTCGACACGTTGGCCTGAAGGGCATTTTGGTCATTTTACCTAATTTCACTTCGTAGCTTCGAATTAAATAGCAAAACCAATTGTTTGCGATGTTATTTACAATGTGTAATTGAATTGAATAGATTTGGGCCATTTGGAGTCGGATACTCGTGGCAAGGGCGTGATTTCTAGTTGATTTTGAGCCGGTTCGAGGTAAGTGGCTTGTCTAACCTTGTGTGGGGGACCTCTTCCCCTTAGGACATGATATTTGATATTTGAAAGCCTCGTACGTGAGGTGACGAGCACGTACTTGAGCTAATTATTGGAAATCCGTTTTACTTGAAGTATTTAGATTGAGTTTTTCTTGCTTACCTGATTATTTTGAATTGTAAGTTATCCTATGCTAGTTTAGAGAAGCACGTTTAGTTGACTTACTTGCTTAAGTGCTTAAACTGTCTTGTTTGTACTACGTGAAGCATGTTAGGCTAGGATTTCTATTACTTGTTCTGAGTTTAGCATTTATTCAAATGTTTTGGGCTGTTATTATGTGTTTTAAATTGGGACTACGGGACGGCATCCCGGGAGATCCCCCTGTACTTGTTATGTTTTGGATTGAGGTGGGGGATACCAAGAGATCCCTGGTACATGTAAATGTAAGATTTGAGGATACCAAGAGATCCTCGGGATACCAAGAGATCCCTCGTGTAAATGATGAGGATACCAAGAGATCCTCGGGATACCAAGTGATCCCTAGTGTATATGATGAGGATACCAAGAGATCCTCGGGATACCAAGAGATCCCCAGCTATTACTTCCTGTTGTGAGCGGTATTCCTTATATTGTTTTTTTTCTGCTTCCTATTACTGTTTCCCTCATTTATCCTGTTTAGATTCTTGCTGTAGACTTTATCTATATTGTTTCCCCTTTAACCTATTATATATTGTATTTTACCTCAGTAGGGCCCTGACCTTCCCTCGTCACTACCCAACCGAGGTTAGGCTTGGCACTTACTGAGTACCGTTGTGGTGTACTCATGCCCTTCCTGCGCATGTTTTTCATGTGCAGATTATCCAGGTACCTCTACTCAGGCGCATTATCCTTGAGGCGAAGAGATACATGGAGACTTCTAGGTATATCTGCCGCGTCCGCAAACCAGGAGTCTCTATTCTGTTCCGGCTTTAGTATTTAGTTTATTCCTTTTCTCTCAGTTGTTTAGATGTTCTGGAGTTAGAGCAGCGTACTATGTTTCTGTTAGCCTGTGGTTCCCGTGAGTTTCCGGGTTTTGGGATTTGTGTTGTAGACTTCCGCATTTCTTTTGAGTTGTATAGGCTGAGTGGCCTTACACGCAGTTATTATTTTAGCATGTTCAGTTTTTAATTAAATTTTTCCGCAAGTTAAGTTAATTTCCGCATTGTTAGGCTTACCTAGTTGTAGGAACTAGGTGCCATCACGACATGTTCATGGAGGGTGAACTGGGGTCGTGACACCCTTACCCTATAAATAACCCTTAAAGTTAGTTTTTTAGGGAGACAATATAAAGAGGATGTTTTTAGAGAGGGGATTCGACTCAAGGAGGCAAGAACACGCTAGGAGCAAGGAGAAGAATTCTTCTACGAGTTTTTCACTTCCTTCTTCCTATTTTCATTATTGGTCATGAATTCTAATACTGTAGTTTTGCATACTATTATGAATAGCTAATTTGTTATCTAGGATTTTGATGGAACCTTTTGTAAGATAAATTCTTGTTATATTTCTATATAAATGGACCATTAGATTTCTCTACTTGTTAAACTACGTGTTTACTGTTGTTGATTGAATGGACATCAATTGATTGTGCCAATTTAGTATGTATTGCTTGAGAGAGGGTACATATTTAGGGAGTTGTTGAACAACATCACTCCTAACGTATGTGAGAAATCAATACGGAGGATTTAAAGGCGGGATTAGAGGTAACGAAACCTTGGTGCGATCGTAGTAAGCGGTGAATTAGTTCCAGCTAGCGTAGTTCGAGAGAATATGTCTAGTAAATTATGGTAGTTGCTCGAGAGAGGATTACGACATCCGAAATACTCACGATCAGTAGAGAATACTTAGCCGAAATTATAGAAGACGTAGCGGGAAGGATTCCGACAATTGAAAAAACATAACTCTAGATCTCCTTAGTCTTTTCTCCAACTCTTAGTATCCCTAGATGTTAATTTACTTCTTTAATTTGTTAGTTAATTAGTTAGACATAAGAATATTAATATTTAAAATTTAGAAATTGTTCGAGCTTGTCTTGTTAGTGATGGTGAACAGTTGTAACTAAACCTTAATTCTCTGTGGGATTCGACTCCGGACTTTTAGACCATATTATATTTGCACCGGCCGCTTATCCTTTTTAGAACTAGAGTTGGGCGTGATCAAATTTTGGCGCCGTTGCTGGGGAACTAACGGTGTAGTTGTAGCTGTATATATTGCGAGGTTTCACGTTTGAACCTTTATACTGTTTTGTTTTGTTTTATTTTTTTTATTTTTTTATTCTAACTGTTGATTTGAGAAACATGACATCTTGGAATTATGGGAGTTTAGGTGTAGATAATTCTACTACTGATCCTCATATAAATTGGTGACGTCCAATCCTACTCTCTATATGAAAGTAGTATGGTCGTTAGCAATAATAAATCCAACAAAGGTTGGGGTCGAATCCCACAAGGACTAGGTGTGTGTTAGAGTGTCCAAATGCGTGCAAACTCGATGACTCTTAATGTAATCTCCAAACAAAAAGTGGTTGTTCAATTAATTCTAAGGTTACTTCTCAAATTGCTATGTAAACTAGTCTAGGAATTTTATCGAACCCTTAGAATGCAAGTAAAAATATAGTTGTAACAAATAAGAGAAAGACGCTAGGATCGTTTCCCCCTTCGTGTAGTATATGCTTTTGGGTATACAAATGTTCAATTCCAGTTAATTATGTATTATGGCCTCAATTTCAATTCCACCAACTTAATGTCTTCCAACACTTAAGAGGTTTTTACCCCAAGTTACTCTTCCAAGTCAACTAAAGCTCAATGATAACAATTGATTAGCCCGAGTAAAAATCACACTATCCCTAGTTAGATTTCATTAATCAAGTGATTAACCCACTTAATTTCTTGCTAATTACCTTGTATCTAAGCTAAGTTCCACTCTTCCAAGTTAGAACAATCAAAATAGGCATGGATTTAGTGTTTGCAACCACAAAATCAATCAATAAAGCATGGAGTAATTAGAGAACACAAAGCTTAATCAAATATAGATCTAATATTAATAACCCAAAAACATAACCACACTTAGGGTTCACAATCCTAGCTTAATAAACTTAGCTAGACATATTAAGAAAGGAAAATACAAAAAGAGATGAAAATCTAAACATAATAGCTGAAGAGGAAAGAAAGATTGTGTAGAACAATGGTGAAGTCACCCAAATTCCTCAAGGAGAATCCCCAATGCTGCTACACAAAGTCTCTTTGCCAAAAACAATCCCTAGAAGGACTTAAAATAGCTATATATACCAAGTCCCAAAAGTGGACAAAATTGCCCTATGGGGCCAACCATGAAGTAAACCGTGAGATGCAGCTGAACCGTAACGAATTTCAAAAGCTTCATTTCTTCAACTCTTCAGGCTTCTCTTGAACCGCGTCCAACGGTTAGAGAAATCGTGCCAACGGATGGAGCAACCATATCCAACGGTCTGCCTAAGTCTTTTTCTTCAACTTTTTTCCAATTTTAGCTCTAAAGTGATGACTTCTTGCCCATTTTTGATATTCTCTAATTCCAAAGTTCTCACACAACTTCAAAACCTGGAAATACACCATTCAAAGCACAATAATCCAATTTATTCCAACAAATGGGGCATTAAACTCTATCAAAACAAAAGAACAATTAGCTAAAAAGCTAACAAATCATATATTCTGAAAGAAATCATCCATGGCAAAATTATCAAAATATTTCCAAGAGCGAATTATGTGTACCAACTCAATCTTATTTGTGGAATGTGTGTGATTTGTGTGGTGGTCAAAATGGTCACTTTCATGGTTATGCTTATATTTCTTATCTTCCCCCAACCTCTTACTATGATGGTTCTACTTTTTCTTGTGAAGTTAATAAGAATAAAGAACCTAGGGATGCAGACCTGAAGGAGATCAAGGATATGTTAAAGTGCCTTCTGAAACAAAATAATGAGAAACAACTGTAGATAGAAAGGCAAGAGGCAACTATTCGCAACTTGGAGGCTCAAGTGAGTCAAGTGGTTGAAGCTTTTAATGCTCAACAAGCCAATATTGGGGATAGTAACCAAGAAGAACGTGAATTTGAATAGCATGTGTGATGACTCTTATGTCTCGATTGCTTGACTTGTGTTCACTTTGTGTTTTATGCTTAATACATCTCTTGGCTTTGTGAATACTTGTTTGATTGAGAGTCTGAATGAAATCGTCCTTAGAGAGTCATGTGTCATGTGTGAAGTGAGTTCTTTGCAAAGTCCATGTTATTGCATTTGAGTCTATAACTTGCCCGGAATGTGAATTGAATCGAAGTTCTACTTGTTGCTCGGTTTGAAAAGTGATGTTTGGCTTTTGATCTTTTTGAGTTTTATTGTCTATCACAAATAGAACCATTCCTAGTTACCATTTTGAGCCTATAAAAGTCTTTCTTTTGGCACCCGCATTACAAGCCTATCACCGTTTATTCTTAATTGAATCATTTCGAACCTTAGACCTCTTAAAGCACTTGAATTGTAAAGAGAGCGCTAGAAAGAAGTAATGAAGAAACTTGGGGTAGCTTTTGAGTGGAACCAATAGAAGGAAGAAATGTGCACTTGTGCTGTAAATAAAAATCCATTAGCGGCAAGCCAAAAATACAAAAGAATAAATGAATAAATAAAGGTTTCCTATATTTGCTAGTGGATGTGATCTGAAGCAGTGCGTAACGAAGAAGGAAAAATATTCTGGGGTGAGCTTTCTTGGGATGATTGAAGTGGATTGAAGGAATTTTATGCTTAAAGTTGAATACCTGATGTGTTAAAGTGCTTTGGAGGGTTAGCCACTATATCCTAAATATATCATACCCGTCCCTTAGCCACATTATAACCATAATAAAGTCCTAGTTGATTTGGGACCGAGCGGGCATACATTAGTAGAGGTTTACATAATGGGCAAGCCTATAGTACCTTTTGCGTGCATGTGACTTGTTTGAGAGTGTGAGTGATTGTTTCTTCATATGTGTGAGTCCTTAAAATATATTCGATCATGTGATTTGGATATGTGGACTGCTTACTCTTTGTTTTATTGTAAGGGCACATGGTTTCACAAAGGATAGGTAACGTTAGTAGACTTCTCTGTTAGATTAAGTATTCAAGCCTCAGGTGCATTGTGACATTGAGTTAGTTTTCGAGGCAAGGACTGTTATAATCATATTGTTCCTACGTTGGATGTTTTGAAATTGGGCATAAGTACGGGAAGTGTATTTTGACCGCATATGCTAGAGCTTAATTGTTGCTATCAACCATGGCCATAGGTGTAGTGTGTTATGAATGTGTGGCTTGTTGGGTGCTTGAAGAGGAATTGTTTGGTTGGTTGACTCGAGGGTGAGCAACATTTAAGTGTGGGGTGTTGATGTCGTGCGATAATTACATATATTTTGACATTATTTACCCTACTTGCTCGTTGTTTGGATGCTAATTCATGCAACAATTGCACTTAATAGAGCTTATTTCACGTGTAGGAATGCTTGGACATGAACCGGAGAAAAGTTGCACGAAATGGTACCTCAGAGCTGCAAAATGGATCAAATTTTTAGAAGAAGTGCAAGGCAATGAAAAGTCATGGCCATAGACAGTGCAAGGCATTGTCCAGGGCACTGTCATTGGCGCCCCAGATAGTGCCTTGCGCAGAAACAATGGCACCATAGACAGTGCAAGGGATTGTCCAGGGCACTGTCATTGGCGCCCCAGACAGTACCTTACGCAGAAACAATGGTGCCACAGACAGTGTCTCGCGCCGACGATGCCATCCGAGCAGATTTTGATTCCTCATTAGTTTGAGAAAATTTCACTTTATACCCATTAATTCCAAACTATTTATCCTTTAATGCCCAGGCTCAAACTATTTACTACTCCTACCCGTGCGCCCAAACTATTTACCCGCCTTTATTATGTTCCTCTTCTTCTTCCTCCTCGTTTTACATTCCTCCAATTCTTTGTTCAACTCCCCAACTGTGTCAAAACCCCATTCCGAAAACATTAGTTCAGCTTCTCGCCCACTCTCAACCCCCCTCTGTCTCTCTTTTTTCAATAGTATTTACTTTCAATTTATATGTTAAAGTAAAGATTTAAGAAAGGAAATAGTTTTTTGAAGATTTATTGTTTGATTCGATGTGGTGCTATAAAATATTGCTTATAGTATCTTCGAATAAGCTTCCCAGATCTAAATTTTTGTGTGTATTTGAATATCCACCATTGTTGGGCTTGAAGCTCAATTTTATTTTTGAAGATTTCTAGTTTGATTCAAAGTGAGTGCTGTTAAATATTGCTTATTGTACCTTCTGGAAGTTCATACTGAAATTTGATAGCATTTGGAGGTGATTTGAGGTGATTGAGATTGAAATTTTCAGTTGAAAATCGAAGAAGAACACAACTACAGTATACCGCTACAATATACAATATGATGTAGGAGTATATAGCTATACTGCAAACACAGTTACCTAACAGTATACCGCTACAGTATACAATATACTATAGGAGTATATAGTTATACTGCAACAGTATACTATTATAGTATATAATATATTGTTATAGTATACTGTAATATAATGCAATATACTGTAACAATATGCTGTAATAGTATACAATCTACTATAATAGTATACTTATTACCTGTAAATTCACTTGCTTTTTCCCTTTTAATTTGCTTTAAACTTTTACCCAGCGAGAGAGGCAAATTGAAAATGCAAAAAAAATAAAAATTAGTATGCTATATAATGTAACGGTATACTCTTAGAATTAGATCCTTTTAGAATTTTTTGAAAGTTTTATTGACAACTGATATTATTTTAGTTTAATAATTGAATTAAACTTTTTTTAACTCTTTGCGTACAATTGTATACCCTGTTGGTATAACTATATACTATATTGGTATCATAGGTTAGTTAATTTTTCTTTTTTTGGTTGTATTAGCTACATTTAATTGGTACACAATTTGATTTTTCTTTAGTAATAATATAAAAAAATAATAATAAAAAATAGTGAAAATAGAAAATAAAATTAGATTATGAAGAGAAAAGAATATAAAAAAAAGAAGTTAAATGAAATTAGAATAGGAAAAAAGAAAAAAATAAGAAGAAAACGAGAAAAAAGAAAAGGAGAAAGAAAACAAAGAAAAAAGAAAAGAAAAGAAGCATAGAAATAAAAAAAGAATTGGAGAATAAAGAAAAATTCATCACAAAACCTACCATGGGTAGGAAATATAATTAGTTTATGGGTAGAAAAACAAATGAGTAGACAAGGGTAAATAGTTTTATTTTTGTGGGTAACTGTGTCAAAACCCCTTAGTTTTGGACATGTAGAATTCGGCTCCTACCCTATAATTACCCCTTAAAGTTAGTTTTTTAGGGAAACAATATAAAGAGGACGTTTTTAGAGAGGGGATTCGACCCAAGGAGGAGAATTCTTCTACGAGTTTTTCACTTCCTTCTTCCTATTTTCAATGTTGGTTATGAATTTTAGTATTGTAGTTTTGCATACTATTATGAATAGCTAATTTACTATCTAGGGTTTTGATGGAACATTCTGTAAGATAAATTCTTGTTATATTTTTATATAATTGAACCGTTAGATTTATCTACTTGTTCAACTACATGTTTACTGTTGTTGATTGAATGTCCATCAATTGACTGTGCCAATTTAGTATGTATTGCTTAAGAGAGGGTACATATTTAGGTAGTTGTAGAACAACATCACTCCTACGTATGTGAGAAATCAATACGGAGGGTTTATAAAGGCGGGATTAGAGATAACGAAACCTTGGTGCGATCGTAGTGAGCGGTGAATTAGTGCTAGCTAGCGCAGTTTGAGAGAATATTTCTAGTAAATTGTAGTAGTTGCTCGAGAGAGAATTACGACATCCGAAATACTCACGATCGGTAGAGAATACTTAGGCAAAATTATAGAAGACGTAGCGGGAAGGATTCCGACAATGGAAAAAATCATAACTGTAGACCTCCTTAATCTTTTCTCCAAACCTTAGTATCCCTAGTTGTTAATATACTTCTTTAATTTGTTAGTTAATTAGCTAGACATAAGAATCTTAATATTTATAACTTAGAAATTGTCTAAGCTTGTCTTTTTAGTGATAGTGAACAGTTGTAGCTAAACCAGTTCTCTGTGAGATTCGACTTTGGACTTTTAAACCGAATTATATTTGCAGCGACCGCTTATCCTTTTTAGGACTAGAGTTGGGTGTGATCAGTTCTCCAAGTGGCGAAAGTGGTGCTCACGCATAATTTTCGAAAAAGGAAATGGGATTGCTCTCCACCACTTTTAAATTATATTTCTCAAAAAATATATATTATTCCACGTTAGTTGAATTTGGTAATCAAATTTTCTAAAAGGTATTAGTATGGCTTGTACTATTGCTAGACAAATTAGTATTAATATAATATTTTGATGTTCTAAACGTCAATACCACACAAGAGGGGGTTGATTTGTGTGGTACCCAATTTTCGCTCTAGAAGAACCTGGTTCTTCTAGGTGTACTTACTACTACTGTTTGCGGAATTAAGAGTACATAAAATAAAGAACACAGAGATTTTTACATGGAAAACACCTGGCTCAAAAGGTGAAAAAACCACGACCTACTACTCAGTAGGATTTTCCCAAACTTCCATTAAAATCACTGAGCCAAAACAGCATTTACAAAACTCTTGTAAACCTAAGGATTAAACTCTAATCCAAGTGTGGCACACAGCCTCAGCTGTTGCGACACATTCAAGCTAGCCTATAACTTGAATACTCAAAGTACCTATTAAATTGCTTCTACAAAAGCTGGAAAGGTACAACTTTAAACCACTACTACAATTGAACTAGAATAAGAATAAACACAATGAAATTGGTTCTTCTATCTTGTCCAAGTAGCTTCAGGAATGCACACTTGAATCTCACATAAATTGCTTGCAGAATTGTCACGCTCTTTTGCTCTCAATTTAGTTTCACTTCTGCGTTTGTGTAACACCTGTAAAAGAGAACAATCACTGTTATTTAATGAGTAAGTAATCAGAGTTTGATTGAGACTCAATTGCTAATCTTCCATCGAAGTTGAGTCCTTGGACAATACAAACTCCAACCCTATCCTTTATCCGGATTGTGTCCTCTTCCCATGAGGATACTTTCTTTCCTCATCTAATATGCAACATTTTCGATCAGTTCAGGAGATATTGTTGCTTTATCCTTGAGACTTATCTCCTTCACGTGTATCTCACATGTATAGGTTGATAAACACTGTGTCTCACATGATGGACCTGGTCCATGACTGAGTTCATTTGTCATTCTTCAAAACATCACCTGAACTTGGGCCAACAAATTCCTCCTTTTTGATGATGACAAACTCTGTGCTTTTACTGATCAGAGAACCTGTGGAACTCAGCCTAATCATCAACACTTTAACTTAGAAATTTTAACTTATCATCAAGGACCAGGTTTAATCAGGTTATAAATATCACATTATTCAGAATAACAAGTAAAGCACAATATCTCTTCCCCCTTATGGCATCATCGAAAAGTTGCAAATATTGTGAATCCCAGATTTTAATAATTACTCATAGCCACTGGGGCAACTGCAAGTGAAAACATGGTTCAATTAATCAACAACCAACAAACAAAATTAACTATTAAGTTTAGAATCTTCATAGAACAAGAGAAAAAGCAAATTGTCATTGATTAGGATATGTTTCCACAAACAGACCACAAAGAGAAAGAAAAACATCCAAACATGAGCAACAAAAACAGAAAAAGTCGCGAATCTGGGTCACTGGGGGTTCTAGATAGGTTCAAAAACAAGAACTGGAAGACCTAAGGCTTGGAGGAACTAGAGGGCTGGATTTGGAAAAGGTTGAGCATAAGCATTCCTTCACTTTTCTCCTTTTCTTTTGCTAGCTCAGCTCGAAGGCCATCTCTTTCAGCTTCCAAATCAGCAACACGAGCCTGAAGCCTAGCAATTTCAACATCCTTAGTTCCACACTCTTGAACCAAAGCTCTAACTTTGCTATTCACTGGTGTCTTCAGAGATGAACCAGGTTCAACTGGGGTTGCATTGACAGGATAGTCACAAGCCAATAAGGTCCTAACACCAAAATGCTCCTTGCTTGATGCCATCTCCCATTTCTTCAAAGGCACCCTTAGCCTGTCCAGCACAGTTGTGAGTATGAACCCATATGGAGTTGCATGTGCCTTGGATCCATTAATGACCCTGTCCAGTAGTTTGACAATAAAAGCAGGCCAATTTATCTGCTTTCCACTCTCAAGGCACTCCATAAGAACCAAGTCCATATAGTTGGCAGTATGCCTCCTCTCCTGTCTGGGCAGCAGGCACTTGTTCACAAATTCAAATAAGACCTTGTTCTCAGGTCTCATCTCACTCTTCTGAACAAATCTGGCTTCAGGTACATCTTCAACATTTGTAGCATCACAAAAAGTTCTAGTAATTTGAAGAGTTGTGGGGAGAGATTCCAGACATGGCCACCTCTGCCTTGTATAGTCATCATACCCTTCACTTGGTATGTCCAGAATCTCAACCAGTTTGATTGCATCAAACTCTACTTTTACACCCTATGCTGGAGACTACCCCATTTTTCACAGTGGCATTGGCCGCGAACTCAATCAGCTCCTTCCTGGCCAGCATGTCCTTCCACCCTTGTACAGCTAGGGTATCCACCAATCTTCTCATTCCTGGCTCATCCAGGTCTTTCAACAACCTGCCTTTCAAAAAATTTCTCCTGCCAAAGATGGCAAACCTATCATGTTCTTTCTCAGACTCCTCCTCTTCTTCTTCTCCACTAATTTTTACCTGTTTCCCTTTCACTACAGATCTGGTTCTTTTGGCTAAGGAGGGTTCAGCAGATACAGGTGCAGAGGAAGACTTCTTGATCTTTTTGGTTTGGGAGTAGGAACTTCTTCAGTTGTTCCTCTTTCTTGATGGACCAGGTCCATCTCCTCTTCTTCTTCTTCTGCAATTTCAACACTCTCCACAACCTTAACCTTTCCTTTTTCCCTCTTTTTCTTCCTGCTCTCTTCCAGAGCTTTCTACAATGCTGCTTCACTTTGCTTCACCTTACTTCTAGTAGCCCTTCCCTTTGGTACTGAAGGGACAGTAGGCTTTGGAGATGACACTTTACTTTTCTTTGTTGGCTTGGAAGCAGTTGGAGCCTTTTGTGAGAAAGCTTTGCACTTCTTTGGATCATAGCTGGCTCCAACCTTTTTCAGAATGTCAACTAGGATTTCCTCAACAGATGAACCCGGTTCATCCTGTTGCTTGCTCAGATGAACGAGACCTTCAGCAGCTTCCCCAGAACCACTTCCCCCTAACTTGTTGCCACTCTACTCCACACTTCCACAGATAGCAAGAACTTTTTCTTTCTTTTTACTTCTCTTCCTACTTGACTCAGCCCCCTTTACACCTTTCACAGATGCAACCAAAACAAACATATTATCTACATTTTCAACCACATCAGAAAATACCAAACAAGTATTTATCTCACCAGGGGTTTCTTGATTCTTGTTAGTGTCAGGGGAACCATGTTCTTCACCTTCGCTGGCAAAGATAAAAGCTTCAGACTCAGAGTTGGAGTCAGATTCTTTACCAGAACTTTTCTTCTCTAGCTAGCCCTCAATTTCTCATTTAGAGCTATTCTCAAAGAACCAGAAGCTACAGTTTTACTAGCCAACATTTTCTGCCAGCGGAACCTTGGTTTTGGGGTTTCACTAGTGGTATAGATGAGGATGTATTAGAAGGGGATACTGGTGGGGGAGTTCCAAGATTATATTAGGGATTAGTCATGGTGAATTATTTCTGGAGAAGATTTGGGAATTGTGGAGAGAAAAAGATAATCAGAACTAGAGAGGATTTTTGACGGTTATGAAATAATGAAGAAGGGTGTGGTGCGTATTTAAAGATGATTAGAAGTAATTGCAGTAACGGTAGCTTTTTCCAGGAGCCAATTAGAAGTCTAATCACTTTAGAATTTCGGTCTCCTAGACTTTAGGCAAAAATCCTGTTTTCTTTAGAGTTCTAGGAGAATGAAACTGGTTCAATGCTCAATGGATAGAATTTCTGGAAATTTGATGAATATAGGACTTCTGCTCATGATTGAAAAATTAATCTTTCTAATTGTGCAACGT
The DNA here is from genome assembly GCF_001879085.1 of Nicotiana attenuata. Lineage (NCBI taxonomy): Eukaryota > Viridiplantae > Streptophyta > Magnoliopsida > Solanales > Solanaceae > Nicotiana > Nicotiana attenuata. Next base: position 778,208 of record NW_017670295.1, read on the forward strand.
ATAGAAAACATACCTGAACTTTCTCATAAGCATATACTGATGAACCAGGTTCTTCAAGTAGAACTCTCTTGAACATGCCTCAAATGTTATAATAGAAAAAACTTTGTAAGAGATCAGTGAGTCATATATACACATGTCATAGGAGTATACTGATTAAAGTATGAAACTGAGTAAGAATTGATCTAGATATTTACACAATAGTTAGAACTCCTAACCAAAAAAAATTTCATTTTGTTTTTCAAATATATTTTTTTTCATTGTGCATTCTGAACTGGACCTATTATGTGATCTTAATCATCCCTAATTCCAACCTGTTCCTCTCGAAGTTTTCTCTACTCAGTGCTTTAGTAAAGATGTCAGTTATTTGTTTATCAGTAGCACGGAATTTTATTGAAATCAATCCTTTCTCATAGTTATCTCTTAAGAAGTGATGTCTAACATCTATGTGCTTAATCCTCTTATGATGAATAGGGTTCTTTGTCATACTTATAGCACTAGTGTTATCACAGAATATTGGAATACATCCCACTTCAATTCCAAAATCTACCAGCTGTTGTTTGATCCATTGTAATTGAGCACAAAAAGAAGCAGCAGCAACATACTCAGCTTCAGCAGTAGATAGGGCCTCCATAGAGTTTTGTTTTTTGGTAGCCCATGACACAAGGCATGAACCAAGGAAGTGTGTCATACCTGAGTTGCTCTTTCTATCCACTAGGAAACCTGCAAAATCAGCATCAGCATATCCTACTATATCAGAATTACTACCTTTATGATACCAAAGGCACATATCAGTGGTTCCTTTTAGATATCTCAGTATCCTCCTGACAACAGTCAAGTGAAACTCTTTTGGATTTGCCTGAAAACGAGAACAAAGTCCTACACTGAAAACAATGTTAGGTCTGCTAGTAGTGAGATACAAGAGTGAACCAATCATACCCTATACAACTTTTGATCAACTGATGAACCAGATTCATCAACATCTAATTTAGTGGCAGTTGCAATAGGTGTGTCTATTTCTTTAGATTCCTCCATTTTAAACTTTTTGATTAGCTCTCTTGTATACTTCTGATGATGGATCATGGTTCCATTTGGACTTTGTTTGATCTGTAAGCCTAAGAAGAAATTAAGCTCACCCATCATGCTCATTTCAAACTCACTCCCCATTAATTTTGCAAAGTCCTTACTTAGCTTGTCAGTGGTGGCCCCAAAAATTATGTCATCAACATAAATTTGCACAACAAGATCCTTACCTTTTTCCCTTAAGAATAAGGTACTATCTATTTTACCTCTCTTGTAACCATGCTCCAGCAAGAATTTTGACAGTCATTCATACCATGCTCTTGGGGCCTGCTTGAGTCCATAGAGAGCCTTGTTCAGCTTGTACACATGCTCAGGACATTCCTTACTCTCAAACCCTGGAAGTTGTTTCACAAACACTTCTTCTATTAGGTAGCCATTTAGGAAGGCACTTTTGACATCCAGCTGATGAAGAATAATTCCATATGTGCTGCAAAGGCTATGAGAAGTCTGATTGCCTTTAGTCTTACAACTGGAGCAAAAGTCTCATCATAGTTTATTCCATCCTCCTGGCTGTAACCTTGGACCACCAATCTTGCCTTGTTCCTTGTAACTGTTCCATCTTCATCAAGTTTGTTCTTGAAGACCCATTTTGTACCAATGATTGATATGTTCTTGGGTCTTGGTACTAGGTGCCAAACTTGACTCCTTTCAAACTGGTTAACCTCATCCTGCATTGCATTCACCCAATCTGCATCCTGCAAAGTCTTAACAACATTTTTATGTTCAATGATAGATAGAAAAGCATCAAAAGCACACAGATTCTTTAATTGTGATCTTGTTTTAACTCCAGATGTTGGATCAGTGAGAATGTTCTCAATGGGATGAGAACTTTGATACTTGTGAAGTTTCACAACCAACTGGCTTCCGCTAGATGTTTCTGCCATTTGCTGAAAAACAAGATCATGAACAGGTTCCTTCAAGGAATTTATTTCAATTCCACATTGATTTCTTCCCCCTATGAGGTTGCCCTGTATGGAATAACATGTTCCATCACATGTTCCTTCTGTTGGTGCCACTTTGACCTGAGCTGATGCTTCAGTCAAGTCTTTTACCAATCCAATGGCTTCATCTTCATGTTTCTGTCTCTCAGAAAGAATGTTAGTTTCATCAAATACAACATGCACACTTTCTTCTACACTAAGTTCTTTTATTAAACACTTTATATGATTTGCTATGTGAAGAATATCTCAAGAATACTCCCTTATCACTTCTGGGATCAAACTTTCCTTTTCCATTATTGTACACATAGCACTTGCAACTAAATGCCCTAAGATGAGATATGTTTGATTTTCTCCCTTTAAGTAACTCATAGGGAGTCTTCTCTACTAGAGGTCTAGTCATGCATCTATTTATTATGTAACATGTAGTGTTTACAGCCTCTGCCCAGAAGCTGTGAGGCAATTTACTAGAAAGTAGCATGGTTCTAGCCATATCCTCAAGAGTTCTATTCTTTCTTTCAACTACTCTATTTTGTTGAGGGGTCCTAGGGGCAGAGAATGTATGATCTATACCATTTTGAAATGGAGTAATGATCTATACCATTTTCATCACAGAACTCAGCAAACTTGGAATTTTCAAATTCAGTTCCATGATCAGACCTAATGGAGGCAAGTTGATTGCCTAATTGTTTCTAAGTTTTTCTAACAAATGCAGAGAACATGTCAAATGCTTCATCTTTGGAGGTTAGAAATAGAACCCAGGTAAATCTAGAATAGTCATCAACTAGCACTATTACATATTTCTTTTCACCTCTACTCATGGTTCTCATTGGACCACATAGATCCATATGGACCAGTTCCAACGACTTGGTTGAACTTACCATTTTCTTGCTTTTGAAGGATGACCTTACCTGCTTCCCCCTTGCACTTGCCTCACAAACTTTGTCTTCCTTGAACTTGATATTAGGTAACCCTATCACCAAGTCTTTAGAGACTTTTGTTGAGCTGATTTAGACTTGCATGACCAAGTCTTTTGTGCCATAGGAGGGGATCATTAACCAACACACTAAAACAAGTGAGTTCATTTTCTGAAAGAGTGGACAAATCTACAATGTAAATATTGTTAACTCTTTTTCCCTGCAAAACAATCTTGTCAGTGATAAGGTTAATCACAAAGTATTTGGTGGAGGTAAAAGCCACAAGGTTACCTCTGTCTCACAATTGTAACACTTATTAGGCTATATTTCAAGCCAACTATCAGGTAGACATTCTCTATGGAATGAGAATCTGTTTTGCCTACCTTTCCAACCCCAATGATCTCACCTTTCTTTCCATTTCAAAAGGAGACATTACCTCGTTTTAAGTCCTCAAGTGAAAAGAACTGGTCCTTATCCCCAATCATATGTTTTGAGCAGCCACTATCCATATACCATATTTGGCTCCTCTCTTTCACTTGGACCTGCAAAAGGAAATCAGGGGTTAGTCTTAGGAACCCAAACTAGTTTGGGTCCCTTTTTATAAGCAAAAGGGCGAATCAAATTTCTTTTTGCCAGCTTACCTTTTTCTTGAACAAAGGCTTTATTCTTTTGACTGGCTTGTTCTTTTGCCTTACATTCATATTTGTAATGGCCAGTGTTACCACAGTGTGCATATTTTATTTTCAGGAAGTGTGAGGTACTTGCTTTTAGGATCCCATTTTGGAGCTTGAGTCCCATAGCCAAGTCCTCTTTTGTTGCTACTGTGATGCTCTTGCAGCCAGGAGAGTGCATCAGAAGCCTTGTTCCACTTGCAAGTTTTGTCTAGTTCATATTTCACCTTTCCTAGATCTTCCTTTAAGCCTTTGATGAATTCATCTTTCTTATACAATTCATCTTTCATTTTTCCCAAATTTCTTCTAGAGTGAGATATGTGTGATCAGCTTTCTTCTTTCCTGTTCCTAGTTTCAGTTTTAAGTTTTCAGACCTAAGTTCTAGGACACTGTTGTCAAGTTCAAGAACCTGGTTCTTCAACTCAGCATTTTTGTTATCACTCTCATTTGCCCTAGACTCTAGACTTTTGCATTTTTCTTTTAGGATCACACATTCCCTAGACAGAACTTTCTTCTCATTGTTAATTATTTCAGACTTATCAATGAAGTCTAGTAATAGCTCAGTCAACCTTTCTTTAGACAAGAATTTAATCTTGTCTTTGAGATGAAGAATACTTACCTCTTGTTCATCATCTGATTTTCCGATGGCCATCAATGCTTGCTCTTCTTCAGCTTCATCTTCTGAGTCTTCATCTGAGGTTTCTCCCTAAGCAGCAACCATAGCCTTGTTTGAACCTTTGTTTCTTTTTGGTTGAACATGTTCCTTCTTCTTGTTCCTTCGTTCAGCTCTTTCTTTCTTCCACTCAATTTCCCATTGAGGGCAGTTCGTGATCATGTGACCAGTCTTACCACACTTGTAGCAACCCTCATTGATCTGTTTCTCAGGACCTCTTGTCTTGTTGAAGGTTGTACCTCTTGAAGAACCATTTCCTCTCATCAGGTACTTTTTGAAATCTCTAGTGATCATAGCCATCTAATCATCTTCCAGATCTGAACCTTCAACAATTCTGAGAGATAAGCTTCTCTCCTTCTTAGGGGTATCCATCTTCATGGTTTGCCTTCTCATTTAATAAGCAGTCAGATTTCCAATCAGTTCATCCAGTCTGAGAGTAGCAATATTCTTGAATTCCCGAATAGCAGTGATTTTGCTTTCCCATGTGACTGGCAGAACCCTTGTCAGAATTTTCTCAACCTTGTCTTCTTCAAGAATAACCCTTCTAAGAGATTTAAGTTCATTTGTTAGAGTAGTGAACCTAGTATACATCTCCTGGATACTTTCTCCTTCCTTCATAGTAAAATTCTCATATTAAAAATATAGCAGTGTTCCTCTTGATCTTTTCACTCATGAGCCACTTGCAAGGTGTCACATATCTCCTTAGCAGTAGTACAACTTTGGATCCTACTGTACTCATCTGGACCTAGTCCACACAAAGCCATTTCTTGGCTCCCACTTCCTCAGGTCTTCAGCAGTACAGTCAGCCCTTGTCTTTGGTACATCAACTCTTTCAGCATTCTTCTTTGTGGTTGCTAGGGGACCATCAGTGACTATGTCCCAGAGTTCATAGCCTTCCCCTATGATGTGATTTTTCATCCTGTTCTTCCACCAAGAATAGTACTGATCATTGAAAAATGGAGGCCTAGCAGTGGATTTCCCTTCCCAGTTCTCAGGTGGTGCACTCATGTTAATATTCTCCTAAGGTGTTAGTCTCTTCAAGGATAACCTACTCTGATACCAATTGATGTTCTAAACGTCAATACCACACAAGAGGGGGGATTTGTGTGGTACCCAATTTTCGCTCTAGAAGAACCTGATTCTTCTATGTGTACTTACTACTACTGTTTGCGGAATTAAGAATACATAAAATAAAGAATACAAAGATTTTTACATGGAAAACACCTGGCTCAAAAGGTGAAAAAACCACGACCTACTATTCAGTTCCACTAAAATCACTGAGCCAAAACAGCATTTACAGAACTCTTGTAAACCTAAGGATTAAACTCTAATCCCAGTGTGGCACACAGCCTCAACTGTTGCAACACATTCAAGTTAGCCTTTAACTTGAATACTCAAAGTACCTATTAAACCACCTACTACAATTAAACTAGAATAAAATAAACACAATGGAATTGTTCTTCTATCTTGTCCAATTAGCTTCAGGAATGCACAATTGAATCTCACATAAATTGCTTGCAAAATTGTCTCGCTCTTTTGCTCTCAATTTAGTTTCACTTCTACGTTTGTGCAACACCTGTAAAAGAGAACAATCACTGTTATTTAATGAGTTAGTAATCAGAGTTTGATTGAGACTCAATTGTTGATTTTCCATCGAAGTTGAATCCTTGAACAATACAAACTTTAACCCTATCCTTAATCCAGATTGTGTCCTCTTCCCATGAGTATACTTTCTTTCCTCTCTAATATGCAACCTTTTCGATCAGTTCGGGAGATATTGCCGCTTTATCCTTGAGACTTATCTCCTTCACGTGTATCTCACATGTATAGGTTGATAAATACTGTGTCTCACATGATGGACCTCGTCCATGACTGAGTTCATTTGTCATTCTTCAAAACTTCACCTGAACTTGGGCCAACATATTTCCTCTTTTATCGAGAAAAAAAAAAGAAGAAGAGTCATTTCTTGTGCAAAGCTTTATTGTCATTCCTCGTACTTTGTCTCTTTCTCGAATGCTGCCCATCACCTTTACAGCCTAAACAAAGTTTATCTATTGATTGCAGTTAAACGCGTCAAGTTCTGATGTCGTTTTCAAATGTCTACAGTCTACTCCATGCCAATTGGATCTTGTTTACAAAAACATAGTAAGATTTAAAACATATAATTCAATTAATGCACAGTGCCTTGCTAAATCATAAAGATTAAGTTATTAAACGTGCGCATACTATAGAGGAGGAAAAAAAGGAACACAAACGCACAATCAATCTCATGCATGAAACATACGTACATACATACATACTGACACAAGCACAATTATTAGGAAAGAAAAACACATACTAGACACACACGCACAAAGCAAAACACTACTTGTTCTTCCGCTTAAAGTCAATAACACCTTTATGCTCCTTCTCCAGCTTCCCAACCCTCTTGTAGTAACCTTTCTCGTTGCTGGACTTGACATCTATTGTGCCACTCCAATCTGGCTTATGCTCAAGAGAAATATTTAGGTCGTCTACTGCATGTATACCATCAACAGTACGATGGTATCTGTGATCTGCCACCTCTTTTGCTTACTTTGTTTCAGCGCCCTCGGCTATGCTCTTTTGTTTCTCTCTATCTAAGTCAAGACTCTTGTGCTCGAGAAAAAGTGTAGAGTCCACGTTGGTCTCCTCTGCCTGCAAAGTAGAGTTAGTTTAAAGAGGGAAAACGGAAGAGTTAGTTGGTACCAAGTTAGAGACAAAGAAAGAAAGAGAAATACAATTATCCATACCAAGTAATCGTCCATTTTTGCCTTAGCTTTTCCTTTTCCTTTTCCGCTGCTGTCATCTTTTGATTTGTTTGCGATTCTCTGATCCCTCTATTTATAGCTCTTCTACTTCCCTATCCTCCATAAGAGAACTAAATTCTAGCTTTCTTCGTTGAATTGCAAAAAAGATAAAAGAAAAATGGAAGGACAAGCTCGCAAGAGCGGAAAAGGAAAAGTATGGATAACTATATTTTCTTTATTTCTAACATGTTACCAACTAACTCTTCTCCTTCCCTCTTTAAACTCTCATTTGCAGGTAACGGAGGAAGAAACCCATGCAGAGGTCGTGATTAGACAAAGGAAGAGAATTATTATAGACAACATTCATGCAGCTAACGCCGTGGACTTAATTTTAGCAAATAAGAACAATTGGCGCGAAATTGTATTGGTGTTGGAAAGTAACAAGAAAAACTATGACATCAAGATCAGTGGTCTCAAAGCAAAGTATGAAGATATTACCTTTGAGTAGTAGCATTAGAGGGGGAGTAGTAAGGTGTTATTGACTTCAAGCGGAAGAACAAGTAGTTTTTTGCTCGGTCTTGTTCTTCCGCTTAAAATCAATAACACCTTACTACTCCCCCTCTAATGCTACTACTCAAAGGTAACATCTTCATACTTTGCATTGAGGCCACTGACCTTGATGTCGTACTTTTTCTCGTTACTTTCCAACATCACTACAGTTCCACGCCAATTGTTCTTATTTGCTAGAAAGAAGTCTACGGCGTTAGCTGGATGAATGTTGTCTATAATAGTTCTCTGCCTTTGTCCAATCACGACCTCTGCATGGGTTTCTTCCTCCGTTACCTGCAAATGAGAGTTTAAAGAGGGAAGGAGAAGAGTTGGTTGGTAACATGTTAGAAATAAAGAAAATATAGTTATCCATACTTTTCCTTTTCCGCTGTTGCGAGCTTGTCCTTCTATTTTTCTTTTATCTTTTTTGCAATTCAACGAAGGAAGCTAGAATTTAGTTCTCTTATGGAGGATAGGGAAGTGGAAGAGCTATAAATAAAGGGATCAGGGAATTGCAAACAAATCAAAAGATGGCAGCGGAAAAGGAAAAGGAAAAGCTAAGGCAAAAATGGACAATTACTTAGTATGGATAATTGCATTTCTCTTTCTTTCTTTGTCTCTAACCTGGTACCAACTAACTCTTCCCCTTTCCCTCTTTAAACTAACTCTACTTTGAAGGCAGAGGAGACCAACATGGACTCTACACTTTTTCTCGAGCACAAGAGTCTTAACTTAGATAGAGAGAAATAAAAGAGCATAGCCGAGGGCGCTGCAACAAAGTAAGCAAAAGAGGTGGCAGATCACAGATACCATCGTACTGTTGATGGCATGCATGCAGTAGACGACCTGAATGTTTTTCTTGAGCATAAGCCAGATTGGAGCGGCACAATAGATGTCAAGTCCAGCAACGAGAAGGGTTACTACAAGAGGGTTGGAAAGCTGGAGAAGGAGCATAAAGGTGTTATTGACTTTAAGCGGAAGAACAAGTAGTGTTTTGCTTTGTGCGTGTGTGTCTAGTATGTGTTTTTCTTTCCTAATAATCGTGCTTGTGTCAATATGTATGTACGTATGTTTCATGCATGAGACTGATTGTGCGTTTGTGTTCTTTTTTTTCCTCCTCTACAGTATGCGCACGTTTAATAACTTAATCTTTATGATTTAGTAAGGCATTGTGCATTAATTGAATTATATGCTTTAAATCTTACTATATTTTTGTAAACAAGATTCCTGATTCAAGCTTTGGTACAATAATATAGAGAATATATTGTAGAGTATGGGATCCAAAGCGACTTGAAATGGAATTTTATTAATTTGATTGTTGATATATTTGGTAACTTAAATTAGGTCATTAATTAAGGGATCGTTTGGTAGGATGTATTGGAAAAAATAATGTATATACTAATTTTGATAGTATTTATTAATCCCTATTTGATAGTATTTTTCAATAACTTAATACAACATACATCCTATTCAGTATTATTCTTAAAAATAGAAAACTATGGCATTAGCAATACTATAATTTTTAATATATAAATAAGCATATATAAAGACATAACTACTCTTTCAAAATCTTTTCCAAATACTTTCTAAAGAATGTGGAGGGTATTTTAGTAAACAAATAAATTGTGCAATGCATGCTATCTTTAGTACAGCAAACCAATCAGTTGATGAGAAATAATTTTAGTATAACTAATCCCATTATTATTAATGTCACACCTCCTTTTTTTCCCGAGGGGATAGGGAGTTTTTCCAATTTAAGTGACATTAATCAAAATGGGATTATTTATTTAATTCAGAGTCGTCACTTGGAATAATTCATGGTGTCTCAAGTCACCGATTTATTTTAAATCTCAAATCGATTAAATTTGACTCTATTTTAAAGTCTGCGAAACCAAAAGACCGAGTAAGAAATTATGTTAACCTTGCAAAAAGGTGTTAGACATCCTCGAGTTTCGTGGTTTTGGCATGGTCACTTTTAAACAAACCTGGCTTAATAATTTGTTTAATTACGTATTTTTAGAACCTACGAACATTTTACCTTTTACCTTTTACCTTTTGGAAATAGTAACTATGTCCGCAAACGTATGCATAATCACGATAATAATTTCAAAACGCGCCTAAAGCACTCTAACGATGTTCATTACTCTTCCTAGACTAATGAGCTCGACCTTTCCCCAATTCCCACGACCCAATTCGGGCAGTTGAGCCGCACAAGTAAAAATAATGGCACACCACTTATCACCTATGTTACCGTGGACATCTTGAGCACACATTTAATTAGGTTGGTTCTAGTCTTTCATAACTAATCATGTTCCATTTATAGAAGATGGGAAGCCTACACTCTACCATATCTTCCGGGCAATACTAATGAAAGACTGGTTTTGTCACAGGTATTCACAGAAGCACCAATATATGAGAAGATAGACTGAACATTTTGAATCTGCTTACTTTGGACTTGACACAACACCCTTTTTTAGGGGAACTTAGCAAAAGTCAAAACTTGACAAACAACAGAGAAATAAGAGTTCACTCAAATCAATTTCCCATCAGAAATCCAGAAAAATCATAGTCTGGGATCATACCATATTAAAATCGACATTAGAATAGAATGAGAGAGGAAAGAATGGAACCTGAAGTTGTTTTCAATTAATAAAAATTCCAACAGTTACACGGACTGAAACAAAGGGACAGTTGCGACCAGAACTCGATACGACGATCATACTTCGAGCAGAAACGCGAACTGAACCACGAAAGGTCCTCAACGGCGGCAACCTTAAAGCCTACCGGGAAAATTCGAAGCTCAACAGGGTCGGAGCAGCTACGTTTTTGCAGGTTTTAATGACTGTTTTTCAGCTATTTTGCGAGTGTTTCAGGGTGGTTTTGGGGGCTGTTTGCATGGTTTTAATGGAGAAAATCAAACCACTTTTTATGGAGAAAATGCTGGGTGTTTGTGATGATGAAGATCTGGTTGTTTTAGGTATTTGTAAGCTTGTTTGAGGTGTTTTGTGGCTATTTTGGTAGCAAAAATAGGACAAGGAAGTAGCTGAACATTGGCCTTTCATGGCTGCATTTTCACGAGTTTGGTGCAGAAGTTTTCATGACTTCTATAGTGAGCTCACAGCAGAGAAAAGGAAAAATGGAGTTACAGAGAAGAAAAGAAAATTTCTTTTTGTTTGTGTGGCTGGCTCCTCCCTCCTTTTCCCAGACCTAGCTTTTTAGATCTGTATTTCTATGCCTTCCTATTCCCCCCCTTGTGCGTGTTTTTATCACAGAAATCAAGGAGGAGCAAAACTCCGTTAGCAGGGGACGAGTGGGTGTCCGTTGTGTGTGCGCGTGACCTGGGGAATAAAGGAAAGGGAAAGGAAAAGGACGAATCTTTTTCTGCCAAAAACTATTTGAGTCCGTGGAAAAATCGAAAAGGGAGTCTTTTTCAGATATGCATCTGACGTGTGAATTTCTTTGTGAAATGAAGAAATGGTTCTCCAAGACTCTACAAAGTGATTCCTTTTTAAAAATCAGTGCATGGATAAGAAACGTCACCTTATGTGCTAGTTGTGTATTGGAACTCTAATCAATTATTTTTAGTCAAGCAAAAAAATACAAACTATTAAAGGAACATTTACAAAAGTCACCAAATTATTAAAACTAAAAGAAAAAATATATTTTTTGTGAATTTTCTTTTCTTTTGCAAATTAGAAGATAATTTAATGATCTAAAAATGTGAATCTTTTTGTTGGTTTTTAAATTTCTTAAATAAAACCTATAAAAGGTGAAACAAAAGGTAAAATATCAAGATTAAATTAAAAACTATTTAAATAACAAAAGGTAATAAAAAAGTCCAAATATGATTAAAAATTAGGTGCTGACAATTAATACACTCTATTCAATACAACTCTTATATGCGCTACTAAACCATACTTAACAGTACACTTGATCGCTTTTCAGTTGCAACTTATACGGTTGTCTTGCCAGGAATATCGGTTGATAATTAATCATTATCTTATGATTGTGGAAAGGTAACGACGAATGATTTTAACCCCTATTTTATTAAACTCCCACAGTAGAGAACTTTAGAATTTGATTTAGCCGGATTTCTATGGCAGCAGTATATATTGATTGTTATGTTCTAATTTTGACTTTGTTCTTTTGCTTTTATAGCTTGTATTTTTATTTCTTTTTTAGTTTAGCATGGTAACTCGCGCTAGTCTTGCACTCCTTATTCGATGGCCTCTCTTAAATCATACAGCAGTATTCATGAATGCCAGACCCACGTAGTTAGGTTGAACTTAACCCGCTTTATTAAAAAATAATATTGTATAAATTACGATTAAAGCAACGTAAATCTTATACAAAAATTATATTATATAAAAATTATATTTGAACCCACTTGACAAAAGCTTTGCTCTAGCAAAAGTGGTCAAGCGGGTTCATAGTATTAGTAAGATCTTGTGTTTGAATCCTTCTCATCTTTTGTGCCTACGTTTGTTTTTTTGAATAATTGCAACAAGAATCAGAAAAGAAAAGAAAAATCATAAAGTTAGCAGCATAGCCTAATTATAATGGTCATTGCAATCAAATCAAATTATTTTCCTTGTATATATTCTGCAGCTTTATTTATTTTACTTTATAGTTTATTTTCTTTACATAAATTCAATAGAAATTATATTGAAGTTTATTTTATTCCATAAGGTAATTTTAGTTCTCCATTTCATAAAATTTGCTAAGACTTGCATGTATATCTATTTGAAATTATTTTTCTTTTGTTAGTTTAATTTAATTTAGTTTATGTTGAATTTTTTTTCTTTGTTATATATATATATATATATATATATATATATATATATATATATATATATATATATATATGTGTGTGTATGTGTGTGTAAAAGCTCTCTTTCATTAATTATTGGTGTTAATTTACTTTAGTTTGTAACTCTTTTCTTATTGTCTTCTTTTGCAAATAATTGTCACACCTCCTTTATCCCGAAGGGATAGGGGGGTTTTCCAATTAAAGTAACATAATCGAAATGGGATTATTTATTTAATTTCAGAATCGCCATTTAGAATAATTATATAGTGTCCCAAATCACCGGTTTATTTTTAGAATCCCAAATCGAGGAAAAAATGACTACGTTTACAGTATGTGAAAAGCAAAAGACCTGGTAAAAAGTTCTGCTACCCCAGAGCTACGTGGTAAATAGAAAACTAGGTGAGCATGACTTAAAAGTGTTTAACAAATTGGAAATAAAATTGTACTCCAGCCTCAAATTTCAGGTCTTATTCCAAGGAACTAGATTTCTTGCTTTTGTATCTAATACTCTTCCTTAATAATAATAAAGAAAACACATGACAACACAAGTTAATTTTGATATCCTCTATATCCATAAACTAATGAAACTTCATTTATAATAGCTCTTCAAACACACAATAACTTGCTATTAATAACGTATAAAGAAATAGGCATCACCCATTACCAAAACCTCAAATATCAAAGGAAGCTAAGACAAGACAATGACCAACAGATGAAAAAAAATCCAGCATAAACTTCAAGAATTAAGCAGAGAACATAGCTAAGAGACTGCCTACGTAGCATAAAAGTTAATTAAAATCTATCATCTACACTCACAGAGCTAATGCACCAAACAGAAATGAATGTTGGAAATAGGGACATACCATTTGAAGCAACCATTACTCATTGAAGTCTATACTCAACAGGGTGAGTCATTTTGGGAGGCAACAGTATGTTGACATCTTTATTGCCGAATCTAAATTTTTAAAGCTTTACAATTCAACAAACGGACCGAACACCACTGACCACGACCGGAAACCAGCGACGGCGACCTCGAACTAGACGCTAATAGGCATGAAAGAAGGCTATTTTCGTGGAGCTTCTCAAGCTGATTTTGTATGCGTTTCTGGCTGAAAACTCGGACTGTTTCGAGGTGCGACGCAGCTGCATTTTTTGGGATTGTTTCAGCTGTTTTGCCAGATTTATGCGGCTGTTTTTTTTAGCTGGCTTTGAGGGCTATTTGCAGCTAGTTTTTGCTGCGCTTTAGGAGGTTGTTCGGGTAAGGGATTTGAGCTGGAGTTTCAGCTAGTTTTCATGGAGTTTTCAAGTTACTCTCTTGGCTAGAAATGGAGTTTTGGTGGTGGTTTGGAGGTGGTGAAGCTGCTGTATTTTCTGGGATGGAGGAAAAAGAAGCTAAGCTGTAGAAGAAGAAGTTGCGGCTTTGAGAAACTTCGAAAGGAAAGCTGCTGCTAGGTCTTTGTAAAAGGGGGATCCGCTTTTGTCTCCTCATAGCTTGTTGCCGTTCTGCCTCTCTGTTTCCGGCGGCTAGATCGGTGAGAGAGGAAGATTAGCTGCCAGGGTTTTTTTTAGGAAGGGAAGGGTCTTTAAATGAGGGTTTTAGGTGGGGGCTTGGGCTGGCAGATTTTGAGGTCAATTAAAACCTTCTCCTTTCTCTTTTCTTTTTCCCTTTTTTTTGATTTTTAACCTAATAAAATTAATTAAAAATCTAAATCAAATCCTAAAAATACAACTAAAATCTAAAATGCTATGAAATTAAGATTTAAATATTTTTCATGATTTTCTTAATTTATGATATTCCTAACATGCATATCAATGTGAATAAATGCAAAACAAATAAAGAAAAACTTCTAAAACAATTAAAATTATTTTTTGGATTATTTATAGGAGTAATTATATATTAGGATAAAAATTAGGTGCTCACAATAAAATCTTGTTACTTATAATTAAAATGTTTGTGGTATGGGCGGAACCAATAATTAAAATGTACGTCGCTGCTTCCATGATCATTTTCCAATTTCTCCTAAGGCTAAAAAAAGGAACCTTTTGTTGCAGTAGAAGATGAAGGGTAAGATTCCTATACTTTAAATAATCAGTTTCTCTCTTTCTCCCTTTCTTGTTGCAATCGTATAATTCTTCCTATAAATTTACAATTTATTTAAACAATTTTATCTCCATTATAACGAGAACGAATTTGAAATTAATGTTTAATTAATAATATTTATAGGACAATTTGTATTTCAGGGCCACACATGCTCACTCGATGTGCATGTTTGGAGTATATATATGTTCATGAGATTGAAGCTATTTCCAATGAAATTGCATATTTCCAAAGTCCTTGGTATTGGATGGGGAGGACGAAAGGGACCATACCAATAATGAAAGACCTCTTGTTGGCATTAATACGTTGTCCCAGTGGTGGAGTATCAAAGCCAACAATAATGTACACCAACTGATGATGAAAATTACCCCTATTGTTGTCTGTTGGAAATTATGGAAGGTTAGATGTGCGGCAAGATACGTGTCCGACATGTAAAATATAGCTATAATACATGGCCGGCTAAAATGGATGACAGGTGGAAAGAATTCCCTAGCTAAGTCCGCAATTATCTTTAGTCTCTTGAGTCGAAGATCTAGGATACAAATATCAACTCCGGGTACATTCCGAATAAATAACTTCACGGGCCTGACATGCCGAGAAGTTGTTAAGGTTCCGAGTAAGTACTCACCCAGCAATGCCAGATTTCAAGATACGCAAGATTGAGACCGTCAGTTAAACCTTATACAAACGTAATGAGTGAGATTTGCGTTAAAGGCAGATAATGCAAGTAACGGATAGGCGGGTAGGCGTGAGATTAGGAAAATAGTTACTTTAAGTTTAGAGTATAAATAACCCTCACCCCTCATTTGTAAAGGATTATTCTATAAATGGTATTGTTATCACTCTGCTAAAATTGTTATTCTTACTCAGTTATAGCAAGCCATCAAGCTACGCCAAGATAGATATATAAGAATTTCCTTTGAGTCTTATTTCGTTTATCAGTTTTGTTTACTCTTATTTTATCCTCTAAACATTCTTGAAAGTGAAAAACACTTAGTTCAAATTTAATTGCTTTAGGTCTCTTCTATATATTTAACTGATTTGACTTAAACCCAAATTCCAGGTTACATCGATATTGTCCGAACCGATATAGAGTCAAACTCTTTCTATTACAATTCTGCAAAAGATACAATTGAGGATTTAGTTGAAAAGAATTCTTTTTACTGCACAATCCACTCCAAAATTATCCTCAATCAATTGTAATTTTCTTCCTTTTGCATCTCTTTTGTTGTAGCCTTCGCCTAATTTTTTTTTTTTTTTTTTGTAGTGAAGGAAGAAGGATTTATATTTTTTCTATGTATGAAGGATTCGAAAGTGGAAGAACATATATAAGAAGTTGAAATAGAGGGAAACCAACCAAGAACAAGGGAGGGGAACCGCAAAAGGATACATATACAAAAAGGTAATTCATTGGTAGAAGAATTGTATCTTTTAAAGCTAAAAGCAAAATATTGAGAGAGCTGATTTCCAATAAAACATGACTTGAATCATGATCAATACGTTTCTATCAAGCCTATTCTCAAAGCTTGTGGTATGAGTGGGTGGGGTGGAGGGTGGGAAGGAACCAATAATCAAAGCTTACATCTCACCATTTTGAGATGTTGATATGGATTTTGCCTACGTAGCTCCAAAATAAATTGATCATAGATCCTTGTATTAGTCCATTTAACCTGAAATATAGTGGAGTAACTGGTTCCTTCAAAATCTAAATCAGAAATTGAATGTGTGTATATCAAAGAAAGTTGTGTATTACTGTACTTAATTTGACAATGTATAGATTATGATAATCTTTCCATCCTTCACGGTTTTGCCACATCTTATAACAGTACTATATTCTGTTAAAATTATAATAAACTTGTTTCCATTAGTTCACATTTATATTAAATATGTTTAGATTAGTTCATATTAGTGTGAGATGTATGAACAAGTGTAGACTAATGTGAACTTCATTATATGTATGAACTAGTGTAGACTAATGTGAACTTCATTATGAGATGTATGAACTAGTGTAGACTAATGTGAATTTAGTTAGTGTGTTTACATGAAGTTTAGGCTAGATACATGTAGGAGTTCTACTATAAATACCCATGTATGCTAGCCATTTGAAGCAAGTCAAGTTGAATGAAAAATTTCATTTCTTCTCCATTCTTAAAGTGAGTTGTGAGTGTTTGAGTGTTTTGTTGTCTTGCTCTCCCAAATTATTTTTTTTCCAACATTTGGTATCAGAGCCGGTGTGGTTGAAGACAACAAACTTGGAGAAAAGATGACGAATTCTAACGGAACACCATTCCAAGTTCCTATGCTTACAAAAGAGAACTATGGAAATTGGTGTATTCGAATGAAGGCCTTTGTTGGTGCCTATGATGTTTGGGAACCAGTAGAGTCCGGTGTTGATGAAGCAGAAGATGTCGTTGCCTCAAAGAAGAAGGATCAAAAGGCACTCACTCTCATCCATCAAGATTTGGATGACAAGATGTTCGAGAAGGTTGCAAATGCAACAACCTCCAAGGAAGCATGGGATATTCTTCAAACTTCTTTTAAAGGTTTGGACAAAGTGAAAAAAGTTCGCCTCCAAACCTTAAGAGGAGAGTTTGAATCATTGCATATGAAAGAAAATGAATCTGTTTCAGATTACATTTCAAGAGTTTTGGCTATTGTCAATCGATGAAAAGATATGGTGAAGAGTTGAAGGATGATAGGGTCGTTGTAAAAGTACTACGATCCCTAGATTCAAAAGTTGATTATATTGTTGTTGCTATTGAAGAGTCCAAAGACTTGGACACCATGACCATAGATGAACTTTCGAGTTCTTTGCAAGCCCATGAAGAAAAATTGAAGAAACCGAAAGAAGAATCGGTTGAAAAGGCGTTGCAACCAAAACTTTCCTTCAAGGAGAAAGATGAAAGGCGTGGTTCGCAGCAAAGAGGTCGTGGTAGAGGAGGAAGAGGTGGTAGTCAACCACCAAATAGAGACAATAAAAGCCAAGACTATAGTCAAAGATGAGGTCGTGAAAGAGGCAAAGGATGGAGACAAAATCAAGGAAGGTATGACAAATCGAACGTTGAATGTTATACTTGTCATAAATTTGGACATTTTTCCTGGGAATGTAAATATAATTCGGAGGAGAAAAACAACTTTGTGGAGAGCAAAAAATGAAGATGAAGATGCCACTCTACTTCTTGCATGCAAAGGAGAAGAAAGTGTGGAAAAGAACAAATGGTACCTTNGGCAGCATATCCAACCACTGACTTGGCTTATGTTATTATTTTGGATCATACAATAGCAGAGCGCGAACGCAGGTATACAATACTTTGTTGATAGATGCAATGGTACACTAACATGCCTACGTAGTTCAGAGCAGTATACTTCTGTATCTGTCTTATGCTGCCATAACTATGCTGAATTTTTTCTGTGCTGAATTTCAAATTTGAGCTAATTGCCATTCTTTTGATTATAAAGTTATCAAGGGACAAGGATTATCTAATTCTTTTCGTGTAGATTTAGAACTGATTATAGGAAGATTGTTAGCCAAGGTACCTATGGCTAATAATAAAATGTTCATCTTATATCTTCAAATGATGTTCCGAGGTGCTTGCTTTCATGTGCCAAAGATTCATCTTGGCTTTGGCATATGAGATTCGGTCACTTGAATTTTGATAGCCTAAGGTTGATGAAGAAGGAAAGCATGGTGAATGGATTGCCAACAATTGAGCATCCTAACCAACTTTGTGAAGGATGTCTCTTTTGAAAAAAGCAAGCAAGGAAAAGCTCTCCTATTGAGTCTTTAACAAGAGCAAGATGCCCTCTCGAGTTAATTCACATGGATGTGTGCGGACCTATCAAGCCATCTTCACTTGGTAAAAGTAATTATTTTTTAACTTATTGATAATTTTTCTCGAAAAACTTAGGTTTATTTTTTGAAGGCAAAATCCGAGGTGTTTGAAACCTCCAAAAAGTTTAAGAGCATGTGAAGAAGCAAAGTGGCTATCAAATTAAGTCACTTAGGTCCGATAATGGTGGAGAATTCACTTTAAATGAATTCAAGATTTTATGTGAGAAAAATGGAATTCATCATTACTTGACAGTTCCGAGATTACCACAGCAAAATGGCGTCGTGGAGAGAAAGAATCGAATTGTTCTCAACATGGCGAGGAGTATGTTGAAGAGCAAAAATATGCCAAAAGAGTTCTGGGCTGAAGCTGTTGCTTGTGCGGTGTACTTATCAAATCGGTGTCACACCAAAAGTGTTCGTGGAAAAACACCACAAGAGGCATGGAGCGGTTTCAAGCCAAAAGTTGCTCATTTGCGAGTTTTTGGGAGCATCGCAGATGCACATGTGTCAGATGAGAAGAGGTCTAAGCTTGATGACAAAAGTGAGAGGTATGTCTTCATTGGCTATGATCAAAGTTCTAAAGGTTATAAATTGTATAACCCCAAAAATGGCAAGGTCACCATAAGTAGAGATGTTGAGTTTGATGAAGATAATGCTTGGGAGTGGAAATCTAAAGAGCAAGAATACTCTTTTAGTCCATGCTTTGAAGATGATGAAGAAGAAGATAGGGAGCAGGCTATCACACCACCTTCAACACCTCCGCCACAAGATCAAGAAGTTGGGGAATCAAGCTCAAGTTCAAGTGAAGCACCTCACAAGAGTAGAAGTCTCTGTGACTTGTATGAAAAAACGGAAGTGGTAAGAAATGACTTGTATGATTTTACTCATTTTTGTTTGCTGGTGGACAGTGAGCCTCTAAGCTTTGAAGATGCTTGCCAAAATTCCAAATGAAGGGATGCAATGGATGAAGAAATCAAAGCTATAAAAAAGAATGATACATGGGAGTTGGTCACACTTCCAAAAGGCAAAAGCACCATTGGAGTCAAATGGGTGTACAAGCTAAAGAAGAATTCCAAGGGAGAAATAGAAAGGTACAAAGCAAGATTGGTAGCTAAAGGCTACAAGCAAAAGGCCGGTATTGACTATGATGAAGTATTTGCGCCAGTTGCTCGTTTGGAAACAATTCGCTTTGTCATTGCTTTGGCGGCACAAAATCAATGGAAAATCCATCAAATGAATGTGAAGTCGGCTTTCTTGAATGGCCTATTGGAGGAAGAGGTCTATATTGATCAACCTTCGGGATATAAGGTTAAAGGACAAGAAGATAAAGTCTTGAAATTAAAGAAGGCTTTATATGGGTTGAAGCAAGCCCCGCGAGCTTGGAATAGTAGAATTGACAAATATTTTCAAGCAAATGATTTTTCTAAGTGTCTGCATGAACATGCCCTTTATGTAAAGATTGCTAAAACTGGTTACATCTTACTTGTTTGCTTGTATGTAGATGACTTGATATTTACAGGAAATAATCCAAAGATGTTTGAAGAATTCAAGAAAGCAATGGCTAGAGAATTTGAGATGGCGGACATTGGCCTAATGTCCTACTATCTTGGAATTCAAGTAGCACAGAGGAAAGATGTCATTTTTATTTCTCAAGGAGAGTATGCAAAGGAAATTCTCAAGAAATTTGAGATGAGAATTGCAATCCCGTAAGCACCCCCGTTGAATGTGGAGTTAAAATATTCAAGCATAGAGATGGAGATAGAGTCAATCCCACATTTTTCAAGAGTCTTATTGGAAGCTTAAGGTATTTNAGAAAAATTGAAGAAACCGAAAGAAGAATCGGTTGAAAAGGCGTTGCAACCAAAACTTTCCTTCAAGGAGAAAGATGAAAGGCATGGTTCGCAGCACAGAGGTCGTGGTAGAGGAGGAAGAGGTGGTAGTCAACCACCAAATAGAGACAATAAAAGCCAAGACTATAGTCAAAGATGAGGTCGTGAAAGAGGCAAAGGATGGAGACAAAATCAAGGAAGGTATGACAAACCGAATGTTGAATGTTATACTTGTCATAAATTTGGACATTTTTCCTGGGAATGTAAAGATAATTCGGAGGACAAAAACAACTTTGTGGAGAGCAAAAATGAAGATGAAGATGCCACTCTACTTCTTGCATGCAAAGGAGAAGAAAGTGTGGAAAAGAACAAATGGTACCTTGACTCCGGTACAAGTAGTCATATTTGTGGAAAGAAAAATTTATTTGTGGAGCTTAAGGAGCTGAATGGTGGCCCAATCACTTCTGGAGACTTTTCGTGAGTTCAAATCAAAGGAAAAGGTACGATTTTAATTCGCTTAAAAGATGGAAGTCATCAATAAATCTCCAATGTTTTGTATGCGCGTAGATGAAATGTAATATTTTAAGTTTGGGACAACTTTTGGAGAAAAATTATGACATTCATTCGAAAGACAAAAAGTTGTATATGAGAGATGAAAAGGGAATATTGTTAGCCAAAGTACCTATGGCTAATAATAAAATGTTCATCTTATATCTTGAAAATGATGTTCCGAGGTGCTTGCTTTCATGTGCCAAAGATTCATTTTGGCTTTGGCATATGAGATTTGGTCACTTGAATTTTGATAGCCTAAGGTTGATGAAGAAGGAAAGCATGGTGAATTGTCAACAATTGATCATCCCAACCAACTTTGTGAAGGATGTCTCTTTGGAAAGCAAGCAAGGAAAAGCTTTCCTAAAGAGTCTTTAACAAGAGCAAGATGCCCTATCGAGTTAATTCACATGGATGTGTGCGGACCTATCAAGCCATCTTCACTTGGTAAAAGTAATTGTTTGTTACTTTTCATTGATGATTTTTCTCGAAAAACTTGCGTTTAATTTTTGAAGGCAAAATCGGAGGTGTTTGAAACCTTCAAAAAGTTTAAGAGCATGGTGGAGAAGCAAAGTGGCTATCAAATTAAGTCACTTAGGTCCGATAATGGTGGAAAATTCACTTCAAATGAATTCAAGATTTTATGTGAGAAAAATGGAATTCGTCATTACTTGACAGTTCCGAGATCACTACAGCAAAATGGCGTCGTGGAGAGAAAGAATCGAACTGTTCTCAACATGGCGAGGAGTATGTTGAAGAGCAAAAATATGCCAAAAGAGTTCTGGGCTGAAGCTGTTGCTTGTGCGGTGTACTTATCAAATCGGTGTCACACCAAAAGTGTTCGTGGAAAAACATCACACGAGGCATGGAGCGGTTTCAAGCCAAAAGTTTCTCATTTGCGAGTTTTTGGGAGCATCACATATGCACATGTGTCAGATGAGAAGAGGTCTAAGCTTGATGACAAAAAGAGAGGTGTGTCTTCATTGGCTATGATCAAAGTTCTAAAGGTTATAAATTGTATAAACCCAAAAATGGCAAGGTCACCATAAGTAGAGATGTTGAGTTTGATGAAGATAATGCTTGGGTGTGGAAATCTAAAGAGCAAGAATACTTTTTTAGTCCATTTTTTGAAGATGAAGAAGAAGAAGATGGGGGAGCAGGCTATCACACCACCTTTAACACCTCCGCCACAAGATCAAGAAGATGGGGAATCAAGCTCAAATTCAAGTGAACTACCTCACAAGAGTAGAAGTCTCTGTGACTTGTATGAAAACACGGAAGTGGTAAGAAATGACTTTTATGATTTTACTCATTTTTGTTTGCTAGTGGACAGGAGCCTCTAAGCTTTGAAGATGCTTGCCAAAATTCCAAATGGAGGGATGCAATGGATGAAGAAATCAAAGCTATAGAAAAGAATGATACATGGGAGTTGGTCACACTTCCAAAAGGCAAAAGCACTATTGAAGTCAAATGGGTGTACAAGCTAAAGAAGAATTCCAAGGGAGAAGCAAGATTGGTAGCTAAAGGCTACAAGCAAAATGCCGGTATTGACTATGATGAAGTATTTGCGCCGATTGCTCGTTTGGAAAAAATTTGCTTTGTCATTGCTTTGGCGGCACAAAATCAATGGTAAATCCATCAAATGGATGTGAAGTCGGCTTTCTTGGATGGCCTATTGGAGGAAGAGGTCTATATTGATCAACCTTCGGGATATAAGGTTGAAGGACAAGAAGATAAAGTCTTGAAATTAAAGAAGGCTTTATATGGGTTGAAGCAAGCCCCGCAAGCTTGAAATAGTAGAATTGACAAATATTTCCAAGCAAATAGTTTTTCTAAGTGTCCACATGAACATGCCCTCTATGTAAAGAATGCTAAAAATGGTGACATCTTACTTGTTTGCTTGTACGTAGATGACTTGATAATTACAGGAAATAATCCAAAGATGTTGGAAGAATTCAAGAAAGCAATGGCTAGAGAATTTGAGATGACGGACATTGGCCTAATGTCCTACTATCTTGGAATTCAAGTAGCACAAAGGAAGGATGTCATTTTTATTTCTCAAGGAGAGTATGCAAAGGAAATTCTCAAGAAATTTGAGATGGAGAATTGCAATCCCGTAAGCACCCCCGTTGAATGTGAAGCTAAAATATTCAAGCATGGAGATGGAGATAGAGTCAATCCCATATTTTTCAAGAGTCTTATTGGAAGCTTAAGGTATTTGTCATGTACAAGGCCGGATATTCTTTTTGGAGTTGGACTCCTGAGTCGCTTTATGGAAACTCCTACTATCTCGCACTTAAAGGTAGCCAAAAGAATACTTCGGTACATCAAAGGTACGCTTGATTATGGAATTCTTTATTCATCTTCGAAAGAATCCAAGTCCGTGGGATATTGTGATAGTGACTGGGCTGGTGATATTTATTATCGGAAGAGTACTACTGGGTTTGTTTTCTTTCTTGGAAATTCCGCATTTACATGAAATTCTAAGAAGCAACCAATTGTGACTTTGTCAACTTGTGAGGCGGAGTATGTTGCAGCTTGCTCATGTGTTTGTCATGTAATTTGGTTAAGAAGTTTTGTTGGTAGGAACTTTCACCAACCCACAAAAGGATGCCGACAAAGATTTTTGTTGACAACAAGTCGGCTATCGAGTTTGCCAAAAATCCTGTATTTCATGAAAGGAGCAAGCATATAGATACAAGGTATCACTTTATTAGAGATTGTATATCTAATAAAGTTGTGGAGCTTGAGCATGTGAAGTCGCAAGATCAAATTGCGGATATTTTCACCAAGCCATTAAAAGATTGAAGTTTTTCAAAAGCTAAGGATGGCGCTTGGAGTGATGAAACAGTTTATGGGGGGATGTTAAATAATAAACTTGTTTCCATTAGTTCACATTTATATTAAATATGTTTAGATTAGTTCATATTAGTATGAGATGTATGAACAAGTGTAGACTAATGTGAACTTCATTATATGTATGAACTAGTGTAGACTAATGTGAACTTCATTATGAGATGTATGAACTAGTGTAGACTAATGTGAATTTAGTTAGTGTGTTTACATGAAGTTTAGGCTAGATACATGTAGGAGTTCTACTATAAATACCCATGTATGCTAGCCATTTGAAGCAAGTCAAGTTGAATGAAAAATTTCATTTCTTCTCCATTCTTAAAATGAGTTGTGAGTGTTTGAGTGTTTTGTTGTCTTGCTCTCCCAAATTATTTTTTTTCCAACACATTCCTCTGAAGATCCAACATTAGTTTCCAATGACAAGTACAAAAGCAAGTAAGACACTAGATGACATATATCTAACCCTCAAAAGTTCCATACATTGTAATATGTTTAAGAATATTATAACTAACAAAAACAAAAGATGAAAGCAGTTGGTCATTCAGACATGAGGGGAAAAATGCAAACGCTGTAGGACAGATAAGGCTAAAAAAGGAGAAAGTTGGTTTTTCTTTTGCATGAAAATTGTTCAGCCTTTGAGATGGACAAGCCAAAAAGGGTGACATATTAATTAAAAAGAATAAACTCCTCTATA
This sequence comes from Nicotiana attenuata, assembly GCF_001879085.1. Lineage (NCBI taxonomy): Eukaryota > Viridiplantae > Streptophyta > Magnoliopsida > Solanales > Solanaceae > Nicotiana > Nicotiana attenuata. Next base: position 802,469 of record NW_017670295.1, read on the forward strand.
TACATTGAACTCGAACATTTCCAGGTATGGAAACGCTTGCAAAAGTGGAGTAACATTAAGTAGACTGCTATCGATAGCTTCGTCAACAGTAAGTATAAGCCATTTGAGATTGTTGAATTTTGGAAAAGAATGATAATAAACAAAAATAAGAGTGAAAAAAAAAAGGCACTTCAACTTTCGTTTGTTCTTTATGGGAGGGGAAAATTGCTTACCTCATATTGGAGAGGTTTTACTTCAAGTGAAAGTTTCACCAGTTGAGTGAATTTCGTTGTAATCAAATCAATGGGTCTAGGCAGCGATCCATAGTAAATCTCAATCTCAAGATTAACAATCGAAGAAACATTCTCTAGTTAAAGGAGAACTTAACTTAAACTAATATTCACAATGTTGCTAATGCCAGTGTAACGACCCGGCCGGTCGTTTTAAGAATTAACGCTCTGATCCCCTAATAACTGCTTTCTTCATGTTTGTTTCTGCCATTGTGGGTCGTCGGAAAGATTCGTTTTGAGTTTCGGAGAGTTTTGTGACACTTAGTCCCTAAATGAGAGCTTAAGCTTTAGAACTTGGACCGAAGTTGGAGCAGTGTGAAGACGGTCTCGGAATGAGAGTCGATTCCGTTAGCTCCGTTGGGTGATTTCGGGCTTAGGGGCGTGTTCGGATTGTGTTTTGGAGGTCCGTAGATTATTTAGGCTTGAAATGCCGAAAGTTGAATTTTTGAAGTTTCCGGATCGATAGTGAATTTTTGATATCGGGGTCGGAATCTGATTCCAAAAGTTGGAATCGCTCCGTAGTGTTGAATGTGACTTGTGCGCAAATTTTGGGGTCAATCGGACTTGGTATAATTGGCTTCGGCATCGGTTGTAGGATTCTTGAAATTTCAAGTTCTTTAGGTTTGGATTGGAGGGTGATTCGTGGTTTTAGCATTGTTTGATGTGATTCGAGGGTTGGACTATGTTCGTATGATGTATTAGGATTCGTTGACATGTTTGGTTGAGGTCCCGAGGGCCTCGGGGGAGTTTCGAATGCTTAACGGATTGGAATTTGGACTTAGGCAAAATTTGAGGTTGTTGAACCTGTCATAACCGCATCTGCGTGTGTGGGACTGCAGGTGCGGCGCCGTAGAAGCGGTTTGGGAACCGCAGGTGCGGTCCAAAGCATAATTGTAGTTGTATTTACGTTATGATATTAATTTGATTAGATTTGGGCCACCCAGAGTTGGATACTCGTGGCAAGAGCGTGGTTTCGGATTGATTTTGAGCTGGTTCGAGGTAAGTGGCTTGCCAAACCTTGTATGGGGGAATTCTCCTTAGGATTTTGGTATTGTTGTTATATGAGTGTCGTGTACGTGAGGTGACGAGTGCGTACACGTGCTAATTGTTGAAAACCCCCATTTTATTAAGTAAATATCTGTGTTTTCCTTGTAATTTAGCAATACTTGTACTTGAAGCCTCTTGTTTAGCTTAGGAAAAGCATGCTTATGTGTTCTAATCGTCTTACCTGCTTAAACTGCTTACTTGTATTTTGTGCAGCATGTTTAGAGTAGAATTCCTATTTATTCACAAATAGAACTATAGATTCTTTCTTGATACTGTTTTGGTTTACTTTGGAATAAGGGATGATATCCCGGGAGATCTCCCTGCATGTTTACTTTAGGACTACGGATTGGTATTTCGGAAGATCCCCCTGCACTTTTATATTTGGGACTACGGGACGACACCCGGGAGATTCTCTTGTACTGGATATTTACTTTGGGACTATGGATTGGTATTCCGGGAGATTCACCGGCATATTTATGATTCGGACTATGGGACAATTTCCCGGGAGATCCTCTGCACATTTATGTTTGGGACTACGGGACGATATCATGGGAGATCCTCTGTTGCTATCTCTGTGTACTGAGTTATATTTTTTCTGTTATTTTACTCCGTATCAACTATTAGTACTTTAATTATATTGTCACATTTCGTACTATTTTACCTTGATTGATGTATATAACCAGTAGGGCCCTGACCTTCCTCGTCACTACTCGATCGAGGTTAGGTTTGGCACTTACTTGGTACCGATGTGGTGTACTCATCCCCTTTCCTGCACATGTTTTTCGTGTGCAGATCCAGGTTCTTCGGCTCAACCATACTATCAGTGAGGCGAGGCGATTCTCAGAGACTTCGAGGTATATCTGTCACGCCCGCATACCTAGGAGTCCCTCTCTATTCTCTCTTTTAGCTATAGACCTTCTGTAATTATTTTGTTTAGACTTCTGGAGTTAGACATTATGTATTTCCTCTAGTTTGTGATTCATGAGATTCCGGATTTTGGGAGTGATAATATTGGTCGAGAGTGTTGTTATTGTATATGCCGAGCGGCATCTTAAACTTTTCTATTATATTACCCGTAAATTGCTAGTTTCATATCTTTGTTTTCCTTTTTCCGCAAATTATTAGGGTTACCTAGTCGTAGAGATAGGTGCCGTCACGACAGTTCACGGAGGAAGAACTTGGGTCGTAACAAGTTGGTATCAGAGCTCTAGGTTCATAGGAGTCATGAATCACAAGCCGTTTTATTAGAGTCTCGCGGATCGGTACGGAGACGTCTGTACTTATCTACGAGAGGCTATGTAACTGTTAGGAAAATTCCACTTCATTTGATTTCTTTATCATGCGAGATTTTTTTGATATCAAAAGTTCTAAATCTCTGTCATCTATTCTCTCATAGATGGTGAGGACACGTGTTATCGGAGATGACCAGGCACCCGCGCCCCCTGCTAGAGCCGCTAGAAATTGGGGCCAATATAGAGGCCGAGGATGCGCATGTGGTGCAGCCAGAGCACCCGCACGAGATGCCATAGGGAGCCACCAGCAGTTCCAGCCGGAGCCTAGGCACCTGATACGCCTATTGCTACTACTCCAGCTCTCCAGGAGACCCTTGCACAGTTTGTGAACATATACACCACTCTAGCTCAGGCAGCTCTCCAGGTGGTAATTGTGTTTCAACATGATTAATTGGGGGTTCCGGTAAATGATGCCCACAAAATGTTTGTTAAAATGCCACAGTGAGTGTCAATGGTAATTGTGACCAATTGTGCGGGTGAAATCTAAGTAACCGCAGTTGAGTCACATCTTTTGTGTTGTGCTAATGCTATTCTTCTTCCAGGTACTATGGCACCTTCCAAGAAACGCCGAACCACCGGTGCTTCATCCAGCGGTCAAGCTAGATCCACCAGAGCGCGCGCCTCAGCCCCTACTCGTCTTATGATAGTAACAGGTTTGTCTCCGCTGCGGCTCAGGACTGTTTTGCTGATAAGGCATCTAAGAAACAAATACCGAAGAGGGGCATGGATATAGGGTCACTCCACAATGGATGTCCCAACTTGCATAATGAGCTGGTCAGGCATGGGCTAGAAATTTTCTTTGAGGAGCCGGACGATGGGATTTTGATGGTTGTGCGCGAATTCTATGCCAACATAAAAGAACATGTGAATGGTGTAGTAACAGTGCGCAAGAAGGATGTGGATGCCTCAGTTGAGGCTATTCGGAGAATATAACGGTTGCCCGCACCTGTGGTGGAAATGGAGGATTTTTATGAAGCGTATGGCAGAAAATACACTCAATGGGAGTTATTCTTTGAGTCAATTTGTGTAGCTGGCAAGGAAATTGTGTGGACAAAATATGGTAAGAAGTTCCATTCAGCGGCGCTCACCTTTGAAGGGAAGTGCTGGTTGTATGTCAATAACAACCGCCTGCTCCCGTCCTCCAACACCACGGAAGTGAATGCTCCTCGAGCTGTATTAATTTGGTGCTTTATAAATGGTCAAAACTTTGACGTGGCTAAGCTTATTCACGAGGAGATGTTTACACGTTGTCCGGTGAAGAGGTATGGTTTCTTCTTCCCTTCCCTAGTCACTAGGCTTTGCCGAGCAGCTCGGGTGCCAGAAAATTTGAGTGTGGATGAAAAAGTGCCGAGAGAGGCTAAGTTTCGAGCCGATAAGGTGACTACTAGGAAGGAGCCTGTGACACCTGGTGGTGATGACAGTGATGACTTTGATGCATCTGAGGAGGGAGGGGATGAGCAGGAAGAAGAAAGAGCCATGTCTCCCGCCCATGAGTAGGTTGCAGAAGCTGCAGGACCATCTCGGGTTGGTCGGGTTACCCGGTTAGCAGCCATAGAGCAGGAGATGGCAGGGTTGCGTACCTTGGTCGCTGACTTAGGTACGCGTTTTGATGCGGTGGCCACCCAACATGTTAAATTTGAGAAGAAAATAATGGCCTGGCTGCGGCTCTAGGTCGTGCATGTCATCTGGACCCGGGGACGGTCTCCGATCAAGATTGACCCATCAGGGAAGTTCCTTTACCTCACATTTCTTTATTTTGTATGCCATGAGGACATGTCTTCTTTTTAAGTGTGGTGTGGGGGATACTTCGGTGTATGTGTGTATGTAAGAACATGATTGTTTTATGTTTTCTTTTCTTTTGTGGCTTTGAGTAGCAGTAAAATTAGGTGAGTCGACTTGTCCCGACGACGGATCTCATTCGACGGGATTCTTGAAGGTCTAAGTCGACCTTTAAAAAAAATATGTTGGACTCTTCCTGATGACGGATCTTCTAGACAATTTCTTGAGGGAAGTTAGTCTAAAGAAATTACCAAAAAGATTTTCTGTTTTAGGTAGTGTAGTAACTCTTCCTTGGTTTTTCTTTGGGCCGCGGTTCTTTTCCAAGGGTTTTGCTTGAACCGGGTGTAGTTAGTTTTTGTTTATTTTGTTTCTAGTTTTTATTTGGTACTTATGGGCTATGAGCTGAGATAGGAAGAGAATCCCTTAGCGTTGATACACCTGAACACAGTAGACACTAAAGTATGACGCTTAGTCTCAGTTGTTGATTCTTGTTAGAGTGCCTTAAATTGTATGTTCATAACTGACTTGAGTACTCAAACGAGAGTGTTTTGATAAGCCAATTTGGAGTGAGTCACGTGCCATGTGTGTGTGAGTTGTATTGTATTCTATGTTTTGCATTTGATGCCTAGAACTTGGCATGTGTGTTTGCAAAGTGAAATAGTAGCTTTATTCAGTCTTAGAAGTGATACAGGCATTTCTTTGTTAAGCCAGATATATAAAGCAGTCCCACCTAAATGCGATACATCGTAGTTAACCCCATCGAGCCTATAAGCCTGTTTCTTTGGCAACCACATTACAAACCTTACCCAATTGTTTGAATGGCCCATCTATTTGAACCCTTTTACCTCCCATGAGCACTTGAATGGTTATGAAATATGCAAAAGTTAAAGTGTGGGGTTATGGTTTGGTTTTTGAGTGAAACCAATGGAATAGAGAAAAAAAGGTGCAGTGTTTTGAAAAAAAGAAAGAATAAGCGCCACTTAAAAAGAAAAGAAAATAAGTAAATGTAGTCCTTGATAAGTGGTGACTTGATACAATGGCACCTAAAGGAGTTTGGGGTATTATAAATAGAAGTGTGGTAGAATGTCTGGTCTGACATAAGTATGGTTCTGAATGCGAAAGTGATTGTATTAAAAGTGCTTAGGGAGGTTGGTCACTATATCCAAATATATCCTACCCGTCCCTAAGCCTAGAGTAAAACCAAATGAATTCCTAATTGATCTTAGACTGAATGAGCTCGATTAGTAGAGTAGTACACTACGGGCAAGCCTATGGTGCATCTTTGTGGCATATGAATGTTCTTTCTGAGAATGAGTGAATTTTGTCTATCTGAGTTCCTAATTGTTCTCAATATTATTACTTGTGGAACTACTCTCTTGTGGGATGTGAGGGCATTTGATTCACGAAGGAAAGGTAAGTCTTGACCTCTGTATAGAGTAATTTCAGTAAGTATGAATATTGCACGGCACGTGAGAGTCAACTCTTGAGGCAAAGTGTAACACTACTAGATGCAACTTTGGTGATATGTTCTTGGTGTGTTACGTTAGGGAAAAGCTTAGTGAAGGAACCTTTGTAGAGTATGGTGGATTGCTCGGGGACTAGAAATGATTTAAGTGTGGGGTGTTGATAATAGGCTAGATTCATGTAGTTTGGCGACTATTTATGCCCCAACTTGACTATGCTTCACTGTTCTAGGAAGGTTAAATGACGATAAAATGGCTCTAATTGTGAATTTTATGTTTTGCAGGAGCAAGTCGTGCTTATGAGAATTTAGGAAAGTGTTTGAAGCTAAATTAAAGCAAGAAAATCCCCTCGGAATTGAGTACGTGTGAAAGAAGAAAGAAAAGAAGAGATAAACAGCTGATCCACTCTAGCGTGGGCCAAGCGCGGCCTTAGCGCGGCCACGCTAGAGCAGAAGTACTGGGGCAGTTGAAGTCAATTAGCACGGCCCAAGCGCGGTCACGAGCGCGGGCGCGCTAGTCCAGGAAGCAGCGACAGTGTAAAACGCCATATGCGCGGTTCGAGCGCGGCCGCGCTAGTAACTCTGAAACGCATAAATTTTAAGGGTAAACTTGGAAGTTTGGGGGAAATTCCACTTAACCTATAAGAGGTCCAGCTCGCCCTAAAAGAGGATATCAAGGTTTTCATAGTTTTGTTCAAGGCAAGAAGAGGCAAGAGGCAATAGGGATAATTCGGCATCGAGTTCTACCTTTCTTCCTTTTGTTTTTATCATTCATGATGAACTTTGTTGTTGTTAATATGAACACAATTATGAGTAGCTAATTATTTAGTCTAAGGTTTTGATGGAACCTATTGAGAGATGAACTTCTTGTTGTATTAATATAGTTTGCCCAGTTTAATTTCTATTTGTTCAACTACGTTCTTGTTGTAGTTAATTGATAGAATCCTCAATTAGCTGTGCTTATTTGATATGTATTACTCGGGAGAGAGTGCATATTTAGGTAGTTGTTGAACAACACCACTCCCAAAGTATATGAGGAATCAATAACCGAGGGTTTAAAGGTGGGATTAGGAATAATGAAACCTTGGGTGCGATCTAAGTGTGCTGTAATAAAAGCCAGCTAGCGTAACTCGGGAGAGTGCGTCTAGTAGATTGTCATAATTACTTGGGGGGATTTACGGTAGTAAGAGTGCTCATGATCGATAGAGACAATTAGGCAAATCTATACGAAACATAACATGAAAGGATTCCATCAATAGGGGATATCACAACCTTAGATCCTTCTCTTACTTTTTTACAACTCAGTCATAGTTAGCTTTTAGTTTACTTAATTTTATTCAGTTATAGTTAGTAGAAAGATCACCAAGTGTTATTCAAAATATCTGGGAAGTTGATTACGGAGAATTCAGTGAGTTTGACAAAAGTAATTGGTAGGTTAATTCCATGTGGGATTCGACTCTGGGCTAAATACCCGGATTATATTTGCAACAACCGCTTGTCCTTTTTATAAGGCATAGTTGGGCGTGATCACCAATCAGATAGGATTTTGTTTCTCTACTAGTATTTCACAGGTGTTTTAAACGAAACACCACAAACTGTTTCGAATTATGACACTGTATAGGTATGAAATATGGAGTCCGAAACCTAAATAATGGTATTTTGGACTCAAAATACCTTTATACAGTTAAAAAAAAGTTACATTTCTAACTAAAATGCACTATTATACTGCGTTTTAGTTTAACGAAAAGTTAGTCGTTAAAGGAAAATATAGTATAATACTGCATTTTAATTAATAAATTATTTTTAATGTAAAACGTATTACAATACAATGTTTTAGTAAAACGTTGTATTGTAATGCGTTTTACTTCAAAAATTTGTTTACTTCTGTCCAAACGTCACTTTTACTTTTGTCCAAATGTAACGACCCGACTGGTCGTTTTGCCTTTTAGAACCCCGTTCCCTTAAATAAAACTTCCCGCGCTTGCTTTAGCTAATTTATAACTTGCGGGGACGGTTGGTTCGGGAGTTGGAAGAGTTTTGAGTGAAATATGTCCAATTATTTCTTTAGGATTCTCTTAAAAGACCAAGTTTGACTTCGGTCAACTTCTTAGGAAAACGGATCCGGATTCATGATTTGACGGACCCGGAGGGTCCGTGAAAAAATATAGGACCTGGGCGTATGCCCGGAATCGAATTCTGAGTTCCCTAGCCCGAGTAATGAATTTTTATTGGAAATTGTTAAATTGAAGTTTTAAAGAATTAAAGAAACTAAGAAATCCTTGGTTTCCTAGGTATCGGGCTCGAATTTTGGTTTCGAAGCTTGGTACGGGTCCGAAATATCAGTTAAGGCTTGCCCGTAAAATTTGGTGTCAATCCGAGTAGTTTAAGGGCGTTTTGGCCCGTTAGAGGAGAATTAAGAACATGAAGTTCATTAGTTTGATTCCTTTGGTTTTAGGGGTGATTCCTAGAATTAGCGTTGTTTTGCGTATTCCGAGGGTTTGAGTAGATCCGCCTCATGATTTCAGACTTGTCAGTATGTTCGGGCAGGGCTCGGGAGCCCCGAGCGGCAAACGAGCGAGGTTCGAGTGAAGTAGGAAATATGAAGAATAGCTGAAGGTTTGCTGCTTCTGTCATAACCGCATCTGCGGTTCAAGGACCGCAGATGCGGTCAATCAATCGCAGAAGCGGCCAGTGGCCAGGCCAGGAGAAATCGCAGGTGCGGCTCGAAAGCCGCAGAAGCGGCTCGAAAGAAGCGGACTTCATGCCGCAGAAGCGGCTCCGCAGAAGCGGACCTCAGAGCGCAGAAGCGGCCCAGCCATTTTTCGCCCAGTTCCGCTGATGTGGTCCTGCTTTCGCAGGTGCGGGACTGTAGATGCGGTCCCCAGACCGCAGATGCGAAAATCGCTGTGCAGTGAGTTCATTTAATTCGAACTCAAAGGCCATTTATTTCATTACTACTCTACACTTGGGCGATTTGGGGGCTTCCAAATAAAGGATTTCAACATAGCATTGTGAGGTAAGTAATATCCACTCATCCTTAGTTTAAATACACGTACATTAGGTAGATTCAACACAAAAAACTAAGTAAAATCAAAGGGTTAGAGCTAGACCTAGGGTTTTAATAAATCTAAGATTTAACCATGAAATTTGTTATGAAATGAAGTAGAAATCATATATTATCGATCCTTAGGTTATAGAGAACAACTTTCTTCGAAAAATCTCGGAATCCGGGCACGTGGTCCTGGGGTCGGAATTTAGGAAACTTGTGAAAAAGGTTGGAAAATTACTTAAATAGTTAGAATTCGACCTTGTAAGCCTTTATTGACTAGTTTTTACTTTATTTAACTAGTTTGTGATCGTTCGGCTCCGAATTGAGGGCTTGGGCTTGTTCTTGATATTGGAAGTGCACTTTGGAGCGAGGTGGGTCTCCTTTCTAACCTTGTAAGAGGGAAATGTCCCCATAGGCATAATGATTGAATTATTTGTCATTGTATTCGGGGGCTACGTACGTACTAGGTGACGAGAGTCCGTGCGTAGCAACTATTATGCTAAATCCGGGTAGCTTAGGACCCATAAGCATGCTTTACGTGAGATTCTAGTACAGTTTGATTCACATAGATTCCGATGAACTCTTTTGATTAAGAAGAATGAGACTAGAGAATGACCCTTATCCTGTTTGGTCCTTTAAAAGAGAATAATTGGCATTTCTATGTATGGCTACTCCTCATATATATATTGATTGTTGTTGTTGCTTGTCAATGAGCTTATTTCTGTTTGACCGCGTCGCACGGTGATTCGCGAGTGGGGTAATAGATGCATCTATGGTTCGAGCCGTTCGACCCTCGGCAGTGCACACTTTAATTTTATGTTGGATCGGGCCGTACGTTCCTCGGTGATTATTTGCGCATGACTTATTTGGCATCCTATTGTGGGTTAGACTTCATAATTGCTTAAATATATAAATGGACGCTCATGATGAAAATCTAAAGGAAGAATTGTTGTTTTATACTTACTAATCCTTACGTTTTGAGTTATTTCTGCTTATTATAAATTCTCCTCATTTTACATGACCTTAGTAAGTATCGAGTCGACCTCTCGTCTCTACTTCTTCGAGATTAGACGGGATACTTACTGGGTACATATTGTTTATGTACTCATGCTACACTTCTGTACTTAAATGTACAGGATCTGAGGCAGGTGGATCTGGTTATCATTCTGGTGCGCACACGTGAGCGGACTTAGGACTTCTACGGTGAGCTTCTTTTCCTCCATGACGACCCGCAGCTGAAGAAGTCTTTCCTTTGTACTTTTATTTTCTGTCTATCCTGATTTAGACAGTAGGACAGTATGATATTCTTTTAGGTGTATATTCTACGAGCTGCCCGTAGCTTGTGACACCAGGTTCTGGCACACACATTAGTAGACTTGTTTTTGGGTTGTATTATTATGCTACTTACATCATCTATCACTTTCGGCTTTGAATCCAATTGGAGTATTTATATCACTTAAATTTGATAATATTAACCTAGAAAGTTAGAAATGTTTTAAGGAGATCGAGGTGGTCAGCAACAAGGCATCACGAACGCGAAAGGCTGTTCGCGATCGCGAAGGGGGATACTAGAAGCAGAAAACAGCAGTTCCAAAAATGGGAAAAATGACCCTTGGCTCACCCGAAACACACCCGAGGCTCCCGGGACCCCGTCTAAACACATAAACAAGTCACATAACCTAACACGGACTCGCTCGAGGTTACGAATTATATTAAACAATGCCGAAACAACGAATCAAACCATAAATCGAACTTATGAACTTTCAAATCTTCAAATTTCTAAACTCGTGCCGAAACCTATCAAATCAATCCGGAATGACGCCAAATTTTGCAGACAAGTCCAAAATGACATAACGGAGCTGTTCCAACTCTCAGAATCGCATTCCGACCCCGATATCGCAAAAGTCAACTATGGGTCAAACTTCTCCATTTTCCAAACTTCAACTTTTCCAACTTTCGCCGAAATGCCTCAATTTACCCTAGGAACCTCCAAATCTGAATCCGGACGCGCGCCTAAGTCTAAAATCACCATACGAAGATGTTGGAATCATCAAATATTCATTCCGAGGCCATTTACTCAAAAGTCCAATTCCTGTCAAATTCTCACCGTTTAAACTCCCAAAACTAGATTCCTTCTTCCAATTTGACTCTGAATCATCCGTTAACTGAATTCAACCATGCACGCAAGTCAATACTTGCATTATGAAGCTGTTCCAGACCTTACACCACTGAACGGAGCTTAAATTCTCAAAATGACCGGCCGGGTCGTTACAAATATCTTCTTCTTTGTCTCTCTCAATCTCTATCTCTCTGTATTTCTCATCTGGGTAGGAAACCCAAGATTACTTCAAGAATGATGGTGATGGGAGTGGTGGGGATGGTGGGTGGTGTTAGTTGATAATGGTAGGCGATGGCGGCAGTTAATAATGAATATGGATTATAGCATCTTAACGAAATTAAGTCTCTGTTATAGATCTTAATCATACAGATCTATTCAGACCCATTACGTGGATGTGAAGTTTAAAAAAACAAACTCACTTAATGATTAAGATCTGAATAATTAAGATACAAACTTGAAAAAAATGCACTTAATGTTTGAGATCTGGATGATTAAGATTCATACCTCCATTAAGTGCAAAAAAAAAGGCCTTAGTAACCCTAGCTGGAAAGAACAAATAAAATGCTAAGACAACACCCAATGTTGTAGCTACTAGTTCGAGCAGTATACCTGTTTACCCTAAAAATCGAGTAACAATTAAACTTGTAATGTGGTTTTAAGGATACGTGATTTCACTTAATACCGATTGATTAATTTAGAGATAGGTGATGAAATTGACAAGAATATAAAACAAACCGATGTTTGGACAGTATCCTCGAGCTGATGAATCCTCAATAGTAGTAAAGCAAGAACAGTTAAAGAACAGCAGTAGAACGATACTTAAAGAGCAACAAGTTGATGAGCAGAAGAAAGAAATATTATATTGCCTTGATCTGTATGAATGTAAAAGTGTTTACAAATGATGGGGATACCTCTTTATATACTAGAGGAATCCTAATTGAGGTACAATTCTAATTACGGAAGTAAATCCTGTGATTTATACAAATAATCGCCCTTGATTTGATCCGTTCCGAGATTTCCGCCGTGATCTCCGACCGGTTGCGGATATTTCGCCTTTCCGTTATTGTGTTACGCTCGAAGATGGTCATATCCAATCTCGATCGTCGGGGACATCGATCACGACGGGTGCCTCGATCCCCGAACTCGGCACCTTGTCTTCGTGTTCAGGTATGATCCATTACTTGGCTGACCCTCGTTGCAGTTCGCTGATCTCGAAATAATGACAAAATCGGGCAAGACCGAGTTTACCCGTATGCAGATAGTCCCCTCGTTACTTAGAGTATAATGAAAAGAAACGAACTGAGTCTTCAATTTTGTACATTGACCAATTATGACACCATGCTCATGACGTAGCGAAGGAGGCGACCGAAGCGTCGCGTATGCACAGTTCTCAAAATTATTAANATACCAGAGTGGAAGTGGGAACGCATCACCATGGACTTCGTAGTTGGGTTGCTGCGGACTTTGCGGAAGGTTGATTCAGTGTGGGTCATTGTGGATAGGTTGACGAAGTCGGCTCATTTCATTCCAGTGGCGACTACTTATACAGCGGAGAAGTATGCTCAGATTTATATTCGGGAGATAGTCCGATTGCATGGTGTGCCGGTTTCCATCATATCAGACAAAGGCCCTCAGTTTACTTCCCATTTCTGGAGAGCCGTTCAGAGTGAGTTGGGGATCTGTGTAGAGCTTAGCACAGCATTCCATCCTCAGACCGACGGGCAGTCGGAGCGGATAGTTCAGATCTTAGAAGATATGCTAAGAGCATGTGTGATTGACTTTGGGGGGCAGTAGGATCAGTTCTTGCCTTTAGCGGAGTTTGCGTACAACAACAGCTATCAGTCCAACATAGAGATGGCCCCGTACGAGGCTTTATATGGCCGACGTTGTCATTCTCCTATCGGGTGGTTTGAGCCCCGTGAGGCTAAGTTCCTTGGCACAGATTTGGTACAGGATGCCTTGGATAAGGTAAAGTTGATTCAAGAGAGACTTCGCACAGCTCAGTCCAGACAGAAGAGCTACGCGAATCAGAAGGCGTGTGATGTATCATTTATGGTTGGCGAGAAGGTTCTCTTGAAAGTCTTGCCCATGAAGGGCATTATGAGGTTCGGGAAGAAGGACAGGTTGAGCCCAAGGTTTATTGGCCCCTTTGAGGTGTTGAGACGAGTTGGGGAGGTTGCCTATGAGCTTGCTTTAGCCACCAGTTTATCGAGAGTTCACCCAGTTTTTCATGTTTCGATGCTTCGGAAGTATCATGCCGACCTATCCCACGTGTTGGACTTCAGTACTATTCAGTTAGATGAGAGTTTGGGCTATGAGGAGGAGCCAATTTCCATTGTTGATAGGCAGGATCGCCAGTTGAGGTCCAAGAGGATTTCTGCGGTGAGAGTCCAGTGGAGGGGCCAACCGGTCGAGGAGGCAACCTGGGAGTCCGAGGAGGACATGCGGAGCAGATATCCCCACTTGTTCAGCAGTCCAGGTACTTTTCTATTTCCGTTCGAGGACGAACGTTTGTTTAAGAGGTGGAGAATGTAACGACCCGAATGGTCGTTTTTCCTTTTAGAACCTCGTTCCCTTAAATAAAACTTCCCGCGCTTGCTTTAGCTAATTTATAACTTGCGGAGACGGTTGGTTCGGGAGTTGGAAGAGTTTTGAGTGAAATATGTCCAATTGTTTCTTTAGGATTCTCTTAAAAGACCAAGTTTGACTTCGGTCAACTTCTTGGGAAAACGGACCCGGATTCGTGATTTGACGGACCCGGAGGGTCCGTGGAAAAATATGGGACCTGGGCGTATGCCCGGAATCGAATTCTGAGTTCCCTAGCCCGAGTAATGAATTTTTATTGGAAATTGTTAAATTGAAGTTTTAAAGAATTAAAGAAACTAAGAAATCCTTGATTTCCTAGGTACTGGGCTCGAATTTTGATTCCGAAGCTTGGTACAGTTCCAAAATATCACTTAAGGCTTGCCCGTAAAATTTGGTGTCAATCCGAGTAGTTTAAGGGCGTTTTGGCCCGTTAGAGGAGAATTAAGAACTTGAAGTTCATTAGTTTGATTCCTTTGGTTTTAGGGGGTGATTCCTAGAATTAGCGTTGTTTTGCGTGTTCGGAGGGTTCGAGTAGGTCCGCCTCGTGATTTCAGACTTGTCGGTATGTTCGAGCGGGGCTCGGGAGCCCCGAGCGGCAAACGAGCGAGGTTCGAGTGAAGTAGGAAAGTTGAAGAATAGCTGAAGGTTTGCTGCTTCTGTCATAACCGCATCTGCGGTTCTAGGACTGCAGAAGCGGGACCGCAGATGCGGTCAGTCCATCGCAGAAGCAGCCAGTGTCCAGGCCAGGAGAAACCGCAGGTGCGGCTCGAAAGCCGCAAAAGCGGCTCCGCAGAAGCGGACCTCAGAGCGCAGAAGCGGTCCAGCCATTTTTCGCCCAGTTCCGCAGATGCGGTCCTGCTTTCGCAGGTGCGGGACTGCAGATGCGGTCCCACTTTCGCAGATGCGGATTTCGCTGGGCAGTGAGTTCATTTAATTCGAACTCAAAGGCCATTTATTTCATTACTACTCTACACTTGGGCGATTTGGGGGCTTCCAAAGAGAGGATTTCAACATAGCATTGTGAGGTAAGTAATCCTTAGTTTAAATACACGTACATTAGGTAGATTAAACACAAAAAACTAAGTAAAATCAAAGGGTTAGAGCTAGCCCTAGGGTTTTAATAAATCTAAGATTTAACCATGAAATTCGCTATGAATTGAAGTAGAAATCATATATTATCGATCCTTAGGTTATAGAGAACAACTTTCTTCGAAAAATCTCGGAATTCGGGCACGTGGGCCCGGGGTCGGAATTTAGGAAACTTGTGAAAAAGGTTGGGAAATTACTTAAATAGTTAGAATTCGACCTTGTCAGCCTTTATTGACTAGTTCTTACTTTATTTAACTAGTTTGTAATCGTTCGGCTCCGAATTGAGGGCTTTGGCTTGTTCTTGATATTGGAAGTGCACTTTGGAGCGAGGTGAGTCTCCTTTCTAACCTTGTAAGAGAGAAATGTCCCCGTAGGCATAATGATCGAATTATTTGTCATTGTATTCGGGGGCTACGTACGTACTAGGTGACGAAAGTCCGTGCGCAGCAACTATTATGCTAAGTCCGGGTAGTTTAGGACCCATAAGCATGCTTTACGTGAGATTCTAGTACAGTTTGATTAACATGGATTCGGATGAACTCTTTTGATTAAGAAGAATGAGGCTAGAGAATGACCCTTATCCTGTTTGGTCATTTAAAAGAGAATAATTGGCATTTCTATGTATGGCTACTCCTCATATATATATTGATTGTTGTTGTTGCTTGTCAATGAGCTTATTTCTGTTTGACCGCGTCGCACGGGTGATTCGCGAGTGGGGTAATAGATGCATCTATGGTTCGAACCGTTCGACCCTCGGCAGTGCACACTTTACTTTTATGTTGGATCGGGCCGTACGTTCCTCGGTGATTATCTGCGCATGACTTATTTGGCATCCTATTGTGGGTTAGACTTCATAATTGCTTAAATATATAAATGGACGCTCATGATGAAAATCTAAAGGAAGAATTGTTGTTTTATACTTACTAATCCTTACGTTTTGAGTTATTTCTGCTTATTATAAATTCTCCTCATTTTACATGACCTTAGTAAGTATCGAGTCGACCTCTCGTCTCTACTTCTTCGAGATTAGACGGGATACTTACTGGGTACATATTGTTTATGTACTCATGCTACACTTCTGTACTTAAATGTACAGGATCTGAGGCAGGTGGATGTGGTTATCATTCTGGTGCGCACCCATGAGCGGACTTGAGACTTCTACGGTGAGCTTCTTTTCCTCCATGACGACCCGCAGCCGAAGAAGTCTTTCCTTTGTACTTTTATTTTTTGTCTATCCTGATTCAGACAGTAGGACAGTATGATATTCTTTTAGGTGTATATTCTACTAGCTGCCCGTAGCTTGTGACACCAGGTTTTGGCACACACATTAGTAGACTTGTTTTTGGGTTGTATTATTATGCTACTTACATCATCTATCACTTTCGGCTTTGAATCCAATTGGAGTATTTATATCACTTAAATTTGATAATATTAACCTAAAAAGTTAAAAATATTTTCCGCACTTGGCTTGCCCGATAATGATATTGGGCGCCTTCATGACCTATTATGGAAATGGATCGTGACACCAAACGTCACTTTTCAGTAGAAAATGAATTTGTTTACTTCTGGCTATATAAAGGCGATTATATAAAGCAAATTTTGCTGCTCTATCTTTTTTTATTACTACCTTTTTAGTCCTTTTCTCAAACTTCTCGTTTCACTACTGTAGACATCAGTATTTTAAGGGATCAAGCCAAATTCTATACTACAGGACTCTAGAAATCCTAGGAGTTTATTAGGAGTTTATTAGGGTTTCTTGGAGGTTACTCTACCCTAAACCCTAACTCACACCTATATAAAGGGATACATATTCCCTTAAAAAGGTGTCTCAAAAATCCCATAAACTCACGGGATACTGACAAAGAGACCAAAATATGGTCGGATACTTCTTGACAATGAAATAGTTCAAGAAGCCGGAGATCAAATACATCCAGGAGCTCTGCATTATCCTTACATTCGAGAAATACGTTGCTTCAGCCCTCGAATCACGGAGATTATCAGGAGAGAAGAATCAAGGGAGAAAAAGAATTGTACCCACAATCATTTTCAATAAAATTATGTTTCTTCATATTTATTTTGTGATTGCAATTCATTTTTGCATCACATATAATTTGTTGCAAACAACTACCTTTGCCCAAATTTTAATATTCTTTTCATGTTTTTTAAGAGAAATAGTAATAGGATTTTGAAATACAAAAAATAAGCGCCTAGTTTTTAATATAGTATTCTTTAAAACTATTTTATTAATCAACTTCCGGATAAGAAGTTAATAATGAAGTCAAATATTTAATCAGATAGAGTACTTCCATAGGAATATTTGAACTTTCAATATCCAAAAGTCAATTTCTTTTTAAGATATTTATATTATATCGCAAATTTTATGATTTAAAATATTATATATATATATATATATATATATATATATATATATATATATATATATATATATATATATATAAA
>NW_017670295.1:819640-852873 GCF_001879085.1 Nicotiana attenuata
TCATAAAGCATTCTGCTCTAAAACAATAAGGTTGACTAAATAAAAAAAATAATATTAACAACTTTATAATATATGCAAAAAAACTGTATTTACCTTTGCACGATAAAATGTGAGATAAAATTTTTGAGGTCAAGGATTAGGGTAGTAGGGTAGGTAGTCTAGAGTGTTCATAACAGTATGCAGTCTCGCTTTCTTAGGGTAGTACTAGGTTTTTATGACTAATCATTATTTTTTATTATTATTGAATACCTTACTATCTTGTTATTTTTATTTTGATTTTATATGGCTTTTTGGTACTGTCCCTTCTTGCTTATATTTTTATTAATGTGGTGCTTATGCTTTCCTGAACCGATGGTCTATTGAAAACAGCATCTCTATTCTCACAAGATAAGGGTAAGGTTTGCGTACATACTACCCTTCCCAGACCCCACATATTGGTGGATAATACTGGGTATGTTGTTGTTGTTGTAAAATTTTCAACCTCACCAATACATTTATAAGAATCTAAAAGGAAAAAGTTCTTTAAAGTAGACAATTATTCCACAATCATTAAAAACTAGGCGCTTAATTTTTGTATTTCAAAATCCTATTACTATTTCTCTTAAAAAACATGAAAAGAATATTAAAATTTTGGCAAAAGTAGTGAAACGAGAAGTTTGAGAAAAGGACTAAAAAGGTAGTAAAAAAAAAAGATAGAGCAGCAAAATCTGCTTTATATAATCGCCTTTATATAGCCAGAAGTAAACAAATTCATTTTCTACTGAAAAGTGACGTTTGGACAGAAGTAAAAGTGACGTTGACAGAAGTAAACAAATTTTAGAAGTAAAACGCATTAAAATAGAACGTCTTACTAAAACGTTATATTGAAATACATTTTAGATTAAAAAAATAATTTATTAATTAAAATGCAGTATTATACTACGTTTTTCTTTAACGACTAACTTTCCGTTAAACTTTAGTTAAAAATATAACTTTTTTTTAACTTTATAAAGATATTTTGAGTCCAAAATACCATTGTTTAAGTTTCGGACTCATGAAATATGCATAATGGAAATGATAACAACCTAGAAATAAAGAGATTGGAATTCAGAACCCGATCTAAAATTTTGAAACTCAGACTTACAAATTAACGAACGACTTGAGTATTGGATTCCATAAAAAAGTAAGGATGAAGTACATGCAACGGAGATATCACTTTTAGTGGAATCATATCTTTTGCGTGTACAAAGGGAAGATATACTGCACTACGCACTGTTTCTAGTATTTTTTTTTTCTTTAATTCTCTCCAAAAAGATCATATTATCTTCGCATTTATTGTGGAGAATCTGTATGTGCAGGTTGTACAGATATCTCTGTATTAAAAATACAACATGATTTCAACGTGTATTAATGGCTACATAGCAACATACTCATCAGGTCACGAGAAATCATTTATAAGTAGGACAGCAATCGCGAATCACGTAAGTAGCACAAAGAGATTTTGTAATTCGGACAACAAAAGGGATACATCTTTTCCATTTGTAGAGAGAGAGAGAGAGTAATGTTTGTACAAAAGGGACAGCTCATACATAGATGAACACGCAAAAACCAATAAAATGGGCCCCAAAAACTTACCTAAATGGTGACATGTCAGATCAACCTTCACTCTTAAATCTGCCAACTGAGATGCACATTTCTAGCTATTTTACGTTCCTCTTTTCTTTATGTTTTACAAACATGTTTGAAAAATTTTCTTGTGAAATAATTGTGTTTCCTAATTAGGATTTGGATTAACTTATGGATGTTAAAGTTCTTTGAACCGGTAGAAGTTGGACATTGGCTTGATCAACTATGCTTTACGTACGAAAACAAACACTTGTATGAGCAACAATAATAGTAACTACACTTTAGTCCCAAATAGGTAAAAATAGCACGGGTTAGCCAATTTTCGAACTGGTCATTCAAAAATAACCGTCGTTTGCAAAGTCATTGAAAAATAGTCACTATTTTGCTGCAACGCGGAAAGTTCCAGCATAATATACTGGAGATCCGTGCACTTGTGTATGAATTTCCAGCATATTATGCTGAAACTCCACTACGCGGAAAGTTCCAGTATAATATACTGGAGATTGGAGCACCGGTGCCCCAATCTCCAGTATATTATGCTGGAACGGTATATTATTTCGGACCGAGTGGGCCTACATTAGTAGAGGTTTATATAATGGGCAAGCCTATAGTACCTTTTGCGTGCATGTGACTTCTTTGAGAGAGCGAGTGATTGTTTCTTCATATGTGTGAGTCGTTAAAATATATTCGATGATGTGAATTGGATGTGTGGACTGCTTACTCTTTGTTTTATTGTAAGGGCACATGGTTTCACAAAAGATAGGTAATGTTAGTAGATTTTTCTATTAGATTAAGTATTCAAGCCTCGGGTGCATTGTGACATTGAGTTATTTTTCGAGGCAAGGATTGTTATAATCATGTTTTCCTGCGTTGGATCTTTTGAAATTGGGCATAAGTATGGGAAGTGTATTTTGATTGCATATGCTAGAGCTTAATTATTGCTATCAACCATGGTCATAAGTGTAGTGTGCTGTGAATGTGTGGCTTGTTGGGTCCTTGAAGAGGAAGTGTTTGGTTGGTTGACTCGAGGGTGAACAACATTTAAGTGTGGGGTATTGATGTCGTGCGATAATTGTCGCGCCCCCTTTTTTCCCTTTTGACGGGGAAGTCCGGGTTTCGACATTCATGGGGGAACAACTCGTTTCCTTTTGGGAATTTAAGAGGTTTCCATGAATAAACAGATAAGCCAAGTATAAACAAAGAATTAGTCAAGAATCGAATCAGGAACCTTAATAGAGATACATTAGGGTAAAATCACAAAACATTCAAATTAAACGAAGGAGAAACCATGCGAATCAAAGCACATAACAAAATCATGTAGCAAGTAACACGGACAAGCTCAGAATCCAAATAAAAATGTCAAAAAAATTGAGGTTTTAGCATAAACTAATTAGGGTTGAGGCAAACTCAACATAATCGGTGAAAAACACATAAGAATAGAAGATGAAACATTTACAACTAGAAAACATTTTGAGGAAAAAGATTTTCAGGAAACCCTAGTTTAGGAAAGTGAAAAGCCACTCGAAAATAGAAGATTTTCACAAAAATCATGTGAAATAAGTTCAACCCAACTCACATCTTGTACAGATCTGAGAAGTTCAAAGGACGAAACTAGGGTTTTTAAAAATAACACAGAGAATAGGCTTAGAAATCCATAGGTTTAAGGCGAAATAGGAAGATCATACTCGAAATCGAATCAGAATGGCCTGAAACAGGCAAGAAGGGGCCAAAGGTGTAAGCGAACTGACCCTGGTCCCTCGAGGACCTTAGAGACGGTGGTACCCAGCATAGGAGAGGCCATTAGAGGCCTGAGGGAGGTGAGAAACCACCATGGACGGCGGTGGATGAGTGACGTTGATGGAGAGTTAGGGTTAGGATTAGAGAGTATCTGAGAGAGAAGGGGAAGGGGTGACAACGGGATGAGAAGAGAGAATGAGAGGTTTGGGGGGTCTTTAGGGTTAAAATGGTAAGAACCGATGTGGGCCGTTGATATCAGAGATCAACGGCCAAGATTAGAGGGGTCTGGGTCAGGTCTAATTGCCTTTGCGCCTGGGTGAATTGGGTTAGGGATTTGGGCTGGTTTTTGGGTTTGAAAATTAGTATTTTCTAAGGGCTAGATTTTAAATACCCAATTAATTTAATAATAGAATTTTATAAAATAATTTATAAATGATAAAAATGTGATTGTGCATGAATATATTTTAAAACTCTTACTTATATTGTAAAAATATGAAAAGTCATTTTCTGTATGGATGATATAATTGTGCATATATATAGGCTATTGTTGCAAAAATATGCAATTCTAGCCTAAAAATGCAAATGTGATTGTATAAAAGGCAATTAAAATATTTAAACATTATATGGGCATAAATGATGAATTTAGATGATTAGATCATCATAAAAATAATATGAAAAATAATTATTATATATTTGTATAAATAAAAATGCAGAAATAAATTGATTTAAAGCCTTTAAAATTATAGAAAATTATAAAAATACTTGTGCATGTTTGTAAATGCGTATACAATATTTTGAAAGTATGTAGGCATATTTAAATTTATATGAAGGAAAAATTGGGTGTCAACAATAATTACATATATTTTGATATTATTTACCCTACTTGCTTTTTTGGATGCTAATTCGTGCGACAATTGCGCTTAATAGAGCTTATTTCACGTGTAGGAGTGCTTGGATATGAATTGGAGAAAAGTTACACGAAATGGTACCTCAGAGCTGCAAAATGGATCAAACTTTTAGAAGAAGTGCAAGGCAATAAAAATCATGGCCATAAACAGTGCAAGGCATTGTCCGGGGCACTGTCATTGGCTCCCCAGACAGTACATTATGCAGAAACAATGGTGCCACAGACAGTGCCTCACGCCGACGATGCCATCCGAGCAAATTTTAATTTCTCATTAGTTTTGGACATGTAGAATTCGGCCCCTACCCTATAAATACACCTTGAAGTTATTTTTTTAGGGAGACAATATAGAGAGGACGTTTTTAGAGAGAGGATTCGGCCCAAGGAGGCAAGAACACGCTAGGAGCAAGAAGGAGAATTCTTCTACGAGTTTTTCACTTCCTTCTTCCTATTTTTATTATTGGTTATGAATTTTAGTATTGTAGTTTTGCATACTATTATGAATAGCTAATTTGTTATCTAGGGTTTTGATGGAACCTTTTGTAAGATAAATTCTTGTTATATTTTTATATAATTGAACCGTTAGATTTCTCTACTTGTTCAACTACGTGTTTACTGTTGTTGATTGAATGACCATCAATTGACTGTGCTAATTTAGTATATATTGCTTGAGAGAGGGTACATATTTAGGTAGTTATTGAACAACATCGCTCCTAACGTATATGAGAAATCAATACGGAAGGTTTAAAGGCGGGATTAGAGATAACGAAACCTTGGTGCGATCGTAGTGAGCGATGAATTAGTGTTGGCTAGCGTAGTTCGAGAGAATATTTCTAGTAAATTGTAGTAGTTGCTCGAGAGAGAATTACGACATCCGAAATACTCACGATCGGTAGAGAATACTTAGTCAAAATTATAGAAGATATAGCGGGAAGGATTCCGACAATTGAAAAAATCATAACTCTAGAACTCCTTAATCTTTTCTCCAACCCTTAACATCCCTAGTTGTTAATTTACTTCTTTAATTTGTTAGTTAATTAGTTAGACATAAGAATCTTAATATTTATAACTTAGGACTGATTCAGGACCTACAGGCATGAATTAAAATTAAATTGATTTTAGGTCCTATAGGCATAAGTTCTACTTAAAACTGATTTTAGGCCATATAGGCATGATTTCTAATTAAAACTGATTTTAGATCCTATAGGCATGATTTCTATAATTAAAGCTGATTTTAAATCCTATAGGCATGATTTCTAAGAGACAAATTTGAATATATGTCGTAATGAAAACTGAACCTTAGTTACTTTATTCCCTATAGGCATGGTGTCTAATCATGTAAAGTAAAGTGAGCAGAATTTATTTCAACCAAAGCAAACACTATAGGCAGGTTGTCTAACACAGTACATGTACACCAAAATAAACCGTATAGGCATGTTATCTACTCAGCACATGTAAACCAAAATAAACCCTATAGGCATGTTATCTACCTAATTTTACCCACAATATACAACTACCCTCCCTTTTCACTAGTCATCCCAATATTTGTTTACAATTAATTATTACAGACCAAGGATTGAATAAATAATACATAAACAGAACAGAAATTAAGCTATAGGGAGCCTGAAGTAGGCCCAAAGAAAATCCTGGTGTACCAAGCCTTCACTAGTCTCAAATGCCCAAGATTCATTGCCAATTTCATGTCCAGGTGTGTCAGAGTTCCCTAAGGACCTCAAGAATCCCGGGCACTACTCACACCCAGACTTTCTCAAATAAGGACTGATTTATGTGCAGTGTGGAAGTGCCAGCCCTGATATGCCAGAGTTCAGATTAGACCTCAGGGACCTCTAAGCAGTACACATACCATAGGGACAAAACTTAATAACCTAAGAATAAGTGAGAGTGCTTGACATGATTTGAAAGAGTTTGGTAAACAATATGGAGAGGATTCTAAGAAGTAAATAGATTTTCTGAAAAACCAGTACTAATTTGGAGGTAAAAACAGTTTGAGAAGAGTATGGAAAACAATTTGCAATCAGAACACAAGTCACAAACAAACAACTTTAGAAAACTGTGACGACCCAAAGGGTCATCACCTGCTTTAATTAAATTCTGTGTCTCTGAGGCCTTAAAAACCACATTTAGAGTTTTCTCGATTTGCGTGCGCAGTCCGGGCGCGTAGCTGAAAAGCTTAAATATGAAATTTCTGTGAAAAATGGCATGTGTTTGATGTTAAAATGAATAAATTTGACTTTGGTCAATATTTTGGGCAAACGGACTCGGACCCGTGATTTGACGGTCCCGAAGGGTCCTTAGGAAAATATGGGACTTGGGCGTATGTCCGGAATCAAATTTCGAGGTTCCGAGCCCGAGAAATGAATTTTTAAAGGAAATTGTTTTTCTGAAATTGTTAAGGAAAATTAAAACGAAATCTGATTAGAAAGCGATAGTATCGGTCCCGTATTTTGGTTCTGGCGCCCGGTACAGGTCTTATATATGTTTTAAGTCCTTCCTGTAAAATTTGGTTAAATACGGACGCCATTTGACGTGATTCGGACTTGAAATCCTAAATTTGAAACTTGATGAAGTTTGAGGAAAAGTTCTTGATTTTGAGGTTTGATTCATTGTTTTTGAGGTTATATAGGCGATTTGATCGTACGGATAAGTTCGTATGATGTTTTTGAGTTGGTACGAGTGCTTGGTTAGGAGCCCCTAGGGCTCGCGTGTGCTTCGAATGTGTTTCGGAATGGTTTTAGACTTATAATAATTGCAGGTTTTTGTTGTTTAGTGCCCATTTTGTTCTTCGCGTTCGTGTAGGCTCTCTCGCGAACGCGTAAGGCAAATCTCCTAGGTGCCAAAATTCTTCTTCGTGAACGCGAAGCTGGAGTCGGTAACGCGAGGCTAAAGGGGGGGGGGGTACCCTTCGCGAACGCGACACAGCACACGCGAACGCGTAGGGTTCAGGGGATGGGTCACGAACGCGACCAAAGGTCCGCGAACGCGTAGGCCTGGGGAGATTGTTCTCCGCGAATGCGAGAAGCTTTCCGCGAACGCGAAGGCCTAACAAGTTTGACTCATCGTGAACGCGACCAGCCTATCGCGAACGCGATGAGTATTTTTGCCCAGTTATTTTAAGTTCCAAAAACAGAACCCATTACGGGATTTCTCAAATTTTTACAAAACTTCTTCTTCTCCAAAGCTCCTAGGCGATCCTTGAAGCACTTTTTCACCAAAACTTCTTGCGTAAGTAATCGCCAACTCGTTTTCTTCCATTTTCATCAACATCTAATGAATTTCTAGGCCTAAAACATATGATTAAGGGTGGAAAATTAGGGATTTGGGTAGAGTTAGGGCTTTTTGATTTTTCTTGATTTAGACCTCGTTTTGGGGTCGACTTTGAAAACAAATTATATATTCGGGCTCGTGGGTGAATGGGTGATTTGATTTTGGTCCGAACCTCGTATTTTGACCAAGCGGGCCCGGGGCTGATTTTTGAGTTTTTGGGAAGAATGATGGAAAAGCTATAATTAGGCATTGGGTTCGCATAGTTTAACATTTATTGATGTATTGAAGTCATTTACGTATAGATACAATCGATTTGGATCCATATTCGAGACGAAAAGCGGTAATTGAGGACTGAATTGGCCGTGGAAGTTTGAGGTAAGTGTTCGGTCTAACCTTAGCTTGAGGGATTAGGAGTTGAGTCATATTTGCTATGTGTTTCTTGTTGAGTACGACGTATAGGCAGGGTGACGAGTATCTATACGTTGGTGTCGAGCATGACCGTGAGTCTTAAATTGATACTTGTTGTATTCGTGAATAATACTATGGTTGCAATAGTGAGTAAATCCGTGGTATTGAGCAAAGGCTTGGTTTATTTTCGTAGAAGTTACTTACAAGTTAGAAATGGTGACAATAGAGATGATTAGAAGTTAAATTGAGATTGGTTATAGCTGATGCTCCCTTGTCCGGACGTATACATTTGTATTGTCGAGTTCCCTTGCCGGGATAGAGTAATTTATGGTTAATCCCTTGTCGGGATTGTTGTTAGGATTGCTGTGAGCTGTATATTTGGAACGGGTTGCGCGCCACAACACTTGTATTTGTATATATATATATATATATATATATATATATGTATATGTGGATCGGGTTGCACGCTACAACAGTTAATATATATATATTGGATCGGGTTGCGTGCCGCAACAAGTATTATATTGGATCGGGTTGCACGTCGCAATAAAGTATTATATTGGATCGGGTTTCACGCCGCAACAATTTATTATATTGGGTCGGGTTGCACGCCGCAACAACTATAAATCTATATGGATCGGGTTGCGCGTCGCAACAGTAGTACTATTACATTATTTTGGATACTGTACTGTTCTTTCATATTTATTTGATCTCTGTCAGGTTGGTATTGTTTCCCCGAAGCACGTGCCCCCTCCCTTTTTAAACTGCTTATTACTTATTTATTCTCCCGCCATATATATATATATATTATAGAACTGCACAGGTTTATCTGGAGTCTGGTTCTAGCCTCGTCACTACCTCGCCCGGGTTAGGCCAGACACTTACCAGCACATGGGGTCGGTTGTGCTGATACTACACTCTGTACTTATGTAAAGATATCGGAGCAGCATACAGTGCACAACAGTAGTTCGGGAGCCAGCCTTCAGTCCACGAGATCCCGAGGTAGTCTTGCAGGCATCCGCAGGCCCGACATCTCCTTTATCTATTTTGATGCACTGTTTCCTTTTGTATCCGAGACAGATTTTATTTCTTATTCAGACAGTTGTATGTAGCACTCTTAGATAGTCCGTGAATGTTGTGACACCAGTTCCGGGTAGAGGCATATGTGGATTTTATTATTATTTTGGTTTATTTCGTCTAAGTCTTCCGCTAAATTACGAATTTCACCGTTCTTTATTTATTTATTTCCTGTTAATTAAAGTGGTAAAAATGGATTTAAAACAAAGGTATTTATGGATTCTAAATGTGTGGCTTGCCTAGCTTCTACGAGTAGGCGCCATCACGACCCCCGAGGGTGGGAAATCCCGACCGTGACAAGTTGGTATCAGAGCTCTAGGTTACATAGGTCTCGCAACTCACGGACAAGCTTAGTAGAGTCTGAGGGATTGGTACGGAGACGTCTATATTTGTCCCCCAGAGGCTACAGAGTTAGGAAAAGTTTCACATTTGTTCTTTCTTGTCGTGCGGTTTGGTTTCTCAATGCTAATTGAATTTCTACTCTGTTCTTTCGCAGATGGCGAGAACAGGCGCTTCTTCATCTACCGCTCAGCAGCCCGAGCCCCCAGAAGTAGCACCCACTAGGGGCAGAGGGCGAGGCCGAGGACATGCTAGAGGCCGAGGTAGGGGCAGAGCTCAGCCTCGAGCAACAGCACCAGTGGCAGAGCCTCAGGTTGATTTTGACGAGGAGGTTCCGGCCCCAGCAGTTTCGGTGGGCCCAGCCCAGGTCCCGGAGGGGTTTATTGCTACCCCAATTCTTCAAGACGCTCTGGTCCGATTGGTGGGCCTCATGGAGAGTGTTACCCGAGCAAACTTGCTTCCTGTAGCACCAGCCACTTCTCAGGCTGGAGGAGGAGCCCAGACTCCTGCTACTAGTACTCCGGAGCAGGTAGCTCCCCAGATTCACACTCTAGCGGTTCAGCCTGTTGGAGCAGTTCAGCTGGGCACAGTAGCTCAAACCGGCGATGGGGCAGCCATGTCTATCGATGCTTTGTGGAGGCTGGATAGGTTCACCAAGCTCTTCATTTCTACATTCAGCGGTGCATCTACTGAGGATCCCCAGGATTATCTAGATAGTTGCCACGAGGTTCTTCAGAATATGGGGATTGTTGAGACCAATGGGGTTGACTTTGCTACATTTTGCTTGTCTGGATCCGCCAAGACTTGGTGGAGGGATTATTGCTTAGCTATGCCAGCAGTATTACCAGCCTTGACATGGGAGCAATTCACACAGCTATTTCTGGAGAAGTTTCTCCCCATTACTCAGAGAGAGGCCTATCGGAGGCATTTCGAGCGCCTCCAACAGGGTTCCACGACGGTCACCTAGTATGAGACCAGGTTCATTGACTTAGCTCGCCATGCTCTGGTTATACTGCCTACCGAGAGAGAGAGAGAGGGGGGGGTTAGGAGTTTTATTGACGGCCTTATCCAGCCGATTCGTCTTCAGATGGCTAGGGAGGCTGGGAGTGATATCACTTTTCAGGAGACAGCCAATGTGGCCCGGAGGATTGAGATGGTACTATCATAGCGGGGTGGTCACGGGGCGTACAAGAGGCCCCTTCATTCAGGCAGATTCAGTGGTACCTAGTCTGGAGGTAGAGATTCATATGGTAGAGGCAATCCTCCCAGGACTTTTCAGTCAGCTCTCCAGGTTTCTCATGGCGCTTCAGGTGGCCGTGGTTCTCGCGGGCAGTATTCTGATTAGTAGACATACAGTGCACCACCAGCTCCTATCAGTGCACCGCCGCTCCAGAGCTTCCGGGGTGGTCATTCAGGCCGCCAGGGTCAGTCTCAGTTTCCTCAGCCGCAGCAGTCAGGTGGATGTTATGTGTATGGTCATATTCGGAGGGCTTGTCCGAGGTTGGTGGGTACTCAGTCACAGCAGCAGTGTCCCCATGCTATGATTCAGGCACCAGATGTTCCACAGGCCGCCCAACCAGCTAGAGGCGGGGGTAGAGGTGCCAGAGGGGGAGGTAGGGGATTTAGAGATGGAGCTCAGACCGCCAGAGGTGGAGGCCAGCTAGCAGCAGGCCGACCCATGGATATGGTTCAAGGTGGTGAGGCCCAACCCCGATGTTATTCCCTTCAGGCCAGGCCCGAGGCTGAAGCTTCAGATACAGTCATTACAGGTACGGTTTGGTTTGTGATAGAGATGCATCAGTGTTATTTGATCCAGGGTCTAGGTATTCATATGTGTCATCTTATATTGCACCGTACCTGGTCATGCCTAGTGATCCATTGAGTGTTCCTGTTTATGTGTCTACACCGGTGGGTGATTCCATTGTGGTCGATCGAGTCCATCATTCTTGTATTGTGGTGATTGGGGGTCTTGAGACTCGTGTAGATTTGTTGCTTTTAGACATGATTGACTTCGATATTATATTGGGGATGGACTGGCTATCACCTTACCACACTATCTTGGACTGTCATGCCAAGACTGTGACCTTAGATTTGTCGGGTATGACTCGTTTAGAGTGGAGAGGTACTCCAGGTCATTCTACCCGCAGTGTCATCTCGTATGTGAAGGCTCGGCGTATGGTCGAGAAGGTGTGTTTGGCCTACTTGGCTTATGTTCGCGATTCCAGTGCTGAGGTCCCTTTTATTGATTCTGTGCCCATTGTTCGGGAGTTTCTTGATGTTTTCCCTTCAGACCTGCCGGGTATGCCACCCGATAGGGATATTGATTTTTTGCATTGATTTGGCTCCGGGCACTCAGCCCATTTCTATTCCGCCGTATCGTATAGCCCCGCCTGAGTTGAAAGAGCTAAAGGAGCAGTTGCAGGATTTGCTTGAGAAGGGTTTCATTAGACCTAGTGTTTCGTCTTGGGGTGCACCAGTGTTGTTTGTAAAGAAGAAGGATGGGTCAATGAGAATGTGTATTGATTATCGGCAATTGAACAAGGTAACAATCAAGAATAAGTATCCGTTGCCGAGGATTGATGATTTGTTCGATCAGCTTCAGGGTGCCAATGTATTTTCCAAGATTGACTTGAGATCTGGCTACCATCAGTTGATGATTAGGGCATCCGATGTCCCTAAGACAGTTTTCTGCACTCGGTACGGGCATTATGAGTTCTTGATTATGTCATTCGGGTTGACAAATACCCCAACAGCTTTTATGGATTTGATGAACCGAGTGTTCAGGCCTTATTTGGACTCGTTCGTGATAGTCTTCATTGACGATATATTGATATATTCCCGCAGCCAGGAGGAGCACGAGCAGCACCTTAGAGTGGTTCTTTAGACTCTGAGGGATAATCAGTTATATGCCAAGTTCTCTAAGTGTGAGTTCTGGCTGAGTTCAGTTGCATTTCTGGGTCACGTTGTATCAGCAGAGGGTATTCAGGTGGACCCGAAGAAGATTGAGGCAGTCGAGAACTGGCCTAGACCAGTATCAGTTACATAGATTCGGAGTTTCTTGGGATTGGCAGGCTACTACCGTCGGTTCGTGGAAGGGTTTTCATCTATTGCAGCCCCGATGACCAGGTTGACCCAGAAGGGTGCCCAGTTCAATGGTCGGATGAGTGTGAGGTGGGCTTTCAGAAGCTCAAGACAGCTTTGACTACGACACCGGTGTTGGTTTTGCCTACAGGTTCAGGGACTTATACAGTTTATTGTGATGCTTCTCGTATTGGGCTTGGTGCGGTGTTGATGTAGGATAGCAAGGTCATTGCCTATGCTTCGCGGCAGTTGAAGATTCATGAGAAGAACTATCCAGTTCATGATTTGGAGTTGGCAGCTATAGTTCACGCATTGAAGATTTGGAGGCATTATCTGTATGGCGTGGCATGTGAGGTGTTCACGGATCACAAGAGTCTTCAGTACTTGTTTAAGAAAAATGAGTTGAATTTGAGGCAAAGACGGTGGTTGTAGTTGTTGAAAGATTATGATATCACCATCTTATATCACCCGGGAAAGGCCAGTGTGGTGGCCGTTGCTTTGAGCAGGAAGTCGGCCAGTATGGGCAGTCTTGCTTATATTCCGGTAGGTGAAAGGCTGCTTGCTTTGGATGTTCAGGCTTTGTCCAATCAGTTCGTGAGACTGGATAATTCTGAGCCCAGTCGTGTGTTGTCTTACACGGTCGCTCGTTCTTCTTTATTGGAGCGTAACCGTGATCCGCAGTATGATGATCCCCATTTGTGTGTCCTTAGAGACGCGGTGCAGCGCGGGGGCGCCAGGTAGGTTACTTTAGATGATGATGGAGTTTTGAGATTGCAGGGTCGAGTTTGTGTGCCTAATGTGGATGGGCTCCGAGAGTTGATTTTAGAGGAGGCCCATAGTTCCCGCTACTCTATTCATCCGGGCGTCGCGAAGATGTATCAAGACTTGCGGCAGCATTATTGGTGGCGTAGGATGAAGAGAGATATCATTGCATATGTGGCTCGATGTTTGAGTTGTTAACAGGTTAAGTACGAGCACAGAGGCCTAGTGGTTTATTTCAGAGGATCGAGCTTCCCGAGTGGAAATGGGAGCGGATCACTATGGACTTTGTTACTGGGCTTCCACAGACTCAGAAGAAGTTCGACGCAGTATGGGTCGTTGTTGATAGGCTGACTAAGTCAGCACATTTCATTCCTGTGGCAGTCTCCTATTCTTCTGAGAGGTTGGCTGAGATCTATATTCGGGAGATTGTTCGCCTTCATGGTGTGCCCGTATCTATCATTTCGGACCGGGGTACGCAGTTTACCTCGCACTTCTGGAGAGCAGTTCAGTGAGAGTTGGGCACACGGGTTGAGTTGAGCACAATATTTCATCCCCAAACGGACGGTCAGTCCAAGCGGACTATTCAAATTTTGGAGGATATGCTCCGAGCTTGTGTTATTGACTTTGGGGGTTCGTGGGATCAGTTTCTGCCCTTAGCAGAGTTTGCCTACAACAACAGCTACCAATGATGTGGTAGGGATTTGAGGGGTCTGGGTCGGGTCTGGGTGAATTGGGTTAGGGATTTGGGTTGGTTTTTGGGTCCGAAAATTAGTATTTTCTAGGGGCTAGATTTTAAATACCCAATTAATTTAATAAGACAATTTTATAAAATAATTTATAAATGATAAAAATGTGATTTGTGCATAAAAATATTTTAAAATACTTACTTAATATTGTAAAAATATGAAAATTTATTTTCTATATGGATGATATCATTGTGCATATATATAGGCTATTATTGCAAAAATATGCAATTCTAGCCTAAAAATGCAAGTGTGATTTTAAAAAAGGCAATTAAAATATTTAAATATTATATGGGCATAAATGATGTATTTTGATTATTAGATCATCATAAAAATAATATGAGAAATAATTATTATATATTTGTATAAATAAAAATGCAAAAATAAATTGATTTAAAGCCTTTAAAATTATAGAAAATTATAAAAATGCTTGTGCATGTTTGTAAATGTGTATACAATATTTTGAAAGTATATGGGCATATTTAAATATATATGAAGAAAAAATTGGGTGTCAACAATAATTACATATATTTTGATATTATTTACCCTACTTGCTTTTTTGGATGCTAATTCGTGTGACAATTGCGCTTAATAGAGCTTATTTCACGTGTAAGAATGCTTGGATATGAATTAGAGAAAAGTTACATGAAATGGTACCTCAGAGCTTCAAAATGGATCAAACTTTTAGAAGAAGTGCAAGGTAATAAAAAATCATGGCCATAGACAGTGCAAGGCATTGTCCAGGGCAATATCATTGGCGCCCCAGATAGTGCTTTGCAGGAGAAACAATGGCGCCATCGACAATACAAGGGATTGTGCAGGGCACTGTCATTGGCTCCCCAGACAGTACCTTATGCAGAAACAATGGTGCCACAGACAGTGCCTCACGCCGACGATGCCGTCCGAGCAAATTTTAATTCCTCATTAGTTTTGGACATGTAGAATTCGGCCACTACCCTATAAATACACTTAAAGTTAGTTTTTTAGGGAGACAATATAGAGAGGACGTTTTTAGAGAGGGAGTTCGGCCCAAGGAGGCAAGAACACGCTAGGAGCAAGAAGGAGCATTCTTCTACGAGTTTTTCACTTCCTTCTTCCTATATTCATTATTGGTTATGAATTTTGGTATTGTAGTTTTGCATACTATTATGAATAGCTAATTTGTTATCTAGGGTTTTTATGGAACCTTTTGTAAGATAAATTCTTATTATATTTTTATATAATTGAACTATTAGATTTCTCTACTTGTTCAACTACGTGTTTACTGTTGTTGATTGAATGACCATCAATTGACTGTGCCAATTTAGTATATATTGCTTGAGATAGGGTACATATTTAGGTAGTTATTGAACAACATCACTCCTAACGTATGTGAGAAATCAATACGGAAGGTTTAAAGGCGGGATTAGAGATAACGAAACCTTGGTGCGATCGTAGTGAGCGGTGAATTAGTGCCAGCTAGCGTAGTTCGAGAGAATATTTCTAGTAAATTGTAGTAGTTGCTCGAGATAGAATTACGACATCCGAAATACTCACGATCGGTAGAGAATACATAGGCAAAATTATAGAAGATGTAGCGGGAAGGATTCCGACAATTGAAAAAATCATAACTCTAGAACTCCTTAATCTTTTCTCCTACCCTTAATATCACTAGTTGTTAATTTACTTCTTTAATTTGTTAGTTAATTAGTTATACATAAGAATCTTAATATTTATAACTTAGGAACTGTTCGAGTTTGTCTTTTTATAGTGAACAGTTGTAGCTAAACCTTAATTCTCTTTGGAATTCGTCTCTGGACTTTTAGACCGGATTATATTTGCAGCGACTGCTTATCTTTTTTAGGACTAGAGTTGGGTGTCATCAATTCTTCGGGTGGCGAAAGGGGATTGCTCTCCACCACTTTTAAATTATATTTCTCAAAAAATATATATTATTCCACGTTAGTTGAATTTGGTAATCCAACTTTTCTAAGAGACATTAGTATGGCTTGTACTACTGCTAGACAAATTAGTATTAATATAATATTTCCTCTTTTATCTATATCTATCTATATTTATATCTATACTATATTAAAAGCACGAAGGCCCTATCGAAATGTTGTTCGCCTTTTTTACCCTTCGTAAGTGTATTATATGTTGGATATACTTGTAATTGTAATCGTTAATTTTTTTGGAAAAAATCAAAAAGTGTCGTGTGCTTAATTCATTTTAGGTTTAGAATTCTTTAGAATTTGCATTATTTGGGTTTTGGAATTCTTGCCTTACGAGTTCTTTTTTTCTTTGGTTCTTGTTTCCTTTAATGTTAGGATTCTTGGATCCTTTTCCGTAGGTTTTTTATTTTCTTTAGTTTTAGGATTCTTTAGATTTTGTCTTTTTAATTACGGTATGTCTTTTTCTCATTATTCCTTTTGTATTCGTTTAGGATGTAGTTTTCAGTCTCTTTTCTGTAGGTTTAGTTCCTTATATCATTATTACTATATCAGATTTAAAAAACTCATTCCTATGAAATCGGTAAAATAACACTCCTATTCGTAATCAAGTAAACAAATAAAAACCTACTTAAAATAGAAAAGCGCATACATGAAAGAACCTTAATAATAAAAAGAATGAGTTTAGCTACAAATCTATTACTTTTTCAACGATTTTTCTTTGTGAATATTATATTGGTATGATCTTTGGCTTGATATTATGTGATTGAAGCTTTAGTTAAAGTTCGGTTGTGTAGTTTTGTTTTAATGCCTTCTATGATTTATGCTATATGTTGGTATTACTTGATATATCGTTTTGGCGTATGTATCATTCTTAGATTTTATTTATGTTTTCGTTATACCTTCTATGGCATTTTATGTGTAATTTATATTTTATGACTTTGGGGAATTGATTTTATGTGTTCCACTTTTTTTTTAGATTATGCAATCCCAAGTCCTGCGAAGCATCGAGATAGTCATACTGTAATTAGTGATTGACGTATAGGGCCAAGGTTAGATTTTTATGCTACTTGTAGATTGTTGTAGTTTACTTTTAATCAAGAAAATCAGCTTTATGATATTGCTTTAATGTGACAAATATGCACCGATCTTCTTTGATTTTATAATTTTCTATATATATTGGTTGCCTCTAGAAAACTAGAGTCCTCCAACAATATTACTATTCGGGAACATAATTTAAATTTATTTATTTGTTAAACTCTTGCTCAGTTAAAATACCATTACATAAATTGAGATGGTGGAAGTATTACTTTGGGATATGCTAATTTCTCCTTTCATGCTGTAATTTTCAGTACTTTCGCTTATTTTATCTTATTTTATAGCTCAAACATACTTTTAAATAATATCCATACAATTTGTAAAAGAGTTTACTCAATAACATAGGGACCACGCGCAACGCGCGTATCATAAGACTAGTCGGAAAAAAAAAGAAGAGTCCTTTCTTGTGCAAAGCTTTATTCTCATTCCGTGTACTTTGTGTCTTTATACAATGATTTTAAGCACAACTCATATCAACTCATTAATGAGAAAACGTTATTTCCTGTTAATACACAACTCATATCAACTCATTTTTTAACATGCTAACACACATAAACCTCGAAATGACTTCCTGTTTCAGCTAGTATTCCTACTTCGAATATTGAACTACACAACAAAACAAAATTAAGTGAATAGTTTTCCAGTTTTAAATCGTTTCCTAGCTCAAACTCCAACACTATTTACGCTTTCCCTCTCTATTCCGCTGATGTAATATTGCCTGAACTAGCAGTTGGGTACGAGCTAATATTTAGCACTAATCGCAGACAATCTAACAATTCTAGTCAGACTAGTTTAACCATCCAGTAGGTCCTACGAACATGTGTAAATGGAACAATGAAAACAACTAACTTCTATTCTAGTCTAGCAACTAATGTGACAACTAACTCCATTTAATCAATATACTAACTTAAGCATCCGTAGTCGATCAAATAACAGTCCACAGTCCAATTACAGTCCAATTAAACACATTCTAGTCGAAAGTAAACTACAAATCTAACCTATAGTCAACTATCATTACATCATGATCCAACTAATGTGACAACTATTATTACACATTCCAGTCATGTTATAACAGGAGCAAAAATTTGAAATATGACTTCATTTCATTCCAACTGAAGGTTAGATCAGGGCAAATTCAAATGTGTACCTGAAAATCAAGTCGAAATGTACAGAAGAAGAGAATCAGCAGCAATAACAATTTCCAGCAACAAAATCAGTAGTGAATCAACCCAGTAGATGATGTCAAATGATCCAGAAGAAATTTCACACCAAATCAAACACAAAACCCAATCGAAACAGCTTGAATAGTACCAAACCAATCAACACAGCTTGAATAGACCAACACTTGACCAAAATCAGCTTATATAAGTCTAAATTCACTTGAAAACAACTCAGTAAATGAACTGAAACTCCAGCAGCCTAGTATTAGACTAGGAAATGTGAATCACTATCTAAGAGCTGAAATTATTCTAAAATTCTTAATGGAGCAGTATTTTTTTTTTTGATTTTTGAAGGTTTTCTATTGTTTTTGGGTTTTTGAATATTTGAATTTCAAAATCAGATTTGGAGATTAGAGAGAAATTTTTTTGGAGGGGAGTTCTTTTGAGGCTGCTAAAAACTTGTGACTTAAGGCACTAAAGGGTGCCTTTTATAGACCAAATGAGGGCAGCCCTCCAATTTTCTGTTTACACTCTTAGTCCCTCCTTATTTTCAGACTAGTCCTTTACTTATTGACTTGTTCCTCAAGTTAGTATACTAAAATTACTGAAATTACACTACAGTCCTACTTTGGAAGGTCCTAGAAGCTTGTAGTGTTAACTACCATGTTCTTCCAATCCCAAATACCCAAATTATCCCTGGACTTACACTAAAATTGTAGCTATAACCAAACAACTGCCTAAGTTCTGAATTGAAAAATGTAATCCTAATTCACTACTATCTAATTATCTATTAAACTTGGCAATAAACAGATTAAAACTAATCAAGACCAAACAGAGTCGATTAACAATTATCGAGACACAAGATTAAACTAATATCCTAATACTGGTCTGACCAAATCAAACTCATCATTCAATTACAACCAAGAATCAAGTGAACTGAAATCTGTATGGCTAAACAATTAAGCACGAATTAATCACCAAATCATAATGGAATCAAAAATGGGAATTAACCTAGACAGTAAACACTACGAGAACAGATTACCTAAATATTTACTACCTAAACATTATACCTAAACATTTAAACTAACAATAACAGATAGAATCAGATTGATATCTAAACTAGACTATCAATTGAAATTATGCAGCACTTAGAACAATTTTTATTTATCAACAAAAACACGAATCAAACTAATAAAACCAATACTAAAGAAAAGATAAAAATAAAAAGAGAAGAAACACTCACTGATTTGAATTCCCAAAACAGACTCGAACCTCATGAACCCTAGATCAACAATTCGACGAGTTCCGGTGGTTTTTGAGCTCTAACGACGCTGAAATCCTTATGAGGAAGAGGAGGGGATCTCATGGTATTGATTTGGGGTGGTTTGGGGCAATTAGGGTTTTGGCCGGAAAACTTCAAATCGATATTCGAGAAGTTCCGGCCATATTCGAGTGTCAGGGCCTTGGGGGTTCGATAGAGGACAGGGAGGCGGTCTTATGGTGTAATTTTGGTGGTGAACGGAGAGAGTTACGTGGTGGCCGGAAAATCTTTGACCCAAGATTTGACACATTTGACCGTGATTTGAGGGAAACGAGTGGTGGATTCGTAAAGGGGAGGGAAAGGGGAACCAGGGGTGTAAATTTGGGGGCATTTGGTGACCGGCCGCCGCCGCGAGGCGATTTCCGGCGGCGGTCTAGGGCGGAGGACAGTGGCGTTAGGTTTCCCTGATGAGAGATGAGAGAGATGGGAGGGTGAGGGGGTCTGAGGGGGGTAGGGTAGCGTTAGAACATATTTATATCAAAAAACCTAGGCAGTTCTCATCCGTTGATCAAAATAATCGACGGTCAAGATTAAAACTTAACCAAACGACGTCGTTTCAATTAGTAGGGTGGGCTAGACCGGGTTCTGGGTGCGGGTTTGGGCCGGTTTGGTTTGGGAGAGGGATCCGTTTGGGCTGAGTGTTTTAAAAATAAAGATTGGCCCAAATTAACTTTCAACTCCCTCTTCCTTTTATTTCTTTTCACAAATTCTTTTTTTTTTCTTTTCCAAAATTAGAATAATTCCTAAATTAATTCTTAGAAACTAATTAACTAAAATAAAAGTACTAATTAAACCTAAATGATAGTTAACACAATTAATTACAAACGAATTAAAAGAGGAGCTACTTAAAATAAAAGCTAAAATTAAAAGTGCAAATTACACTATTTTTTGATTTTCTTTTTGTAAAATAACTTGATTACTAATTAATGCAACAATGCAAAATTAACTCCTAAATGCACATGCAACACATTTTTGATATTTTTCACTAATTAAAATGCACAAACAAAATGCAAACAATTAACAGAAAATGCCACGAAAATTCACAAAAGTTGTAAAATAATAAAGAAATTATTTTGTTTAAATTTTTGGGAATAATTCATATAGGCAAAAATCACGTGCTCACAGCTGCCCCTCTTTGCTCGGGAACACGAAGAGTTCCCGGGCAAAGACAAGTGAGCGGATACGAGCGATTTTTGCCCGTTTGGATACTCCATGTGAAGCATTTTGAAAAAGTTGACCGCGCCCTGCTTCAGAGGTTACCTACATATCCTTGGCTAAAAAGGAATCATCCAAAAATCCGAAATCGGCTCAAACCCGACCCACCGGTACCAAGTCTCAAAATCAGAAAAAAGTCACAAAACTCAAAAGCCCATTCACTCACGAGTATAACCATACCAAATTTACTCAAATTCAATAACAAAATCCCATTCAAAATCNTGGGACTACCGGGAGCTGTGATTTCACTGCTGTTGCTGCTGCTACTGCTCGCTGACCTCCTATTACACCGTGTAAAATAAAAGAAGCTAGCCTAAGCTATGATCTATGAATTACAAGAATAGTCCTATCTATATCTTCAACTTGCTCTTGTGTTGCCTTGAACTTGTATTCTTCCGCTGGAATTCTTGCGTTGTTGCCTTGTATTGTGATCGGAGATGTTTTGCCACTCCTCCGAGTGATTCTTGACTGCTGAGATTTGAAATATACGCCTCTATTCTCCAGGCGGGCTCCTGGTTGCTGACGCTTGAAAGGTATTCCCTTGTTCTTCAGGTGGGCTCTTGACTGCAACGCTTGGAAAGTATTCCCTTGTTCTCCAGGTGGGCTCCTGACTGCAACAAAATAAACAAACAAAGAAAATTTTCTGCCCCAGTGTGGTGGCTGGGCACATCATGTTATCAAATATTAAAAATTAAAGGATAGAAATTGTACTTCCCTTGTTCTCCAGGTGGGCTCCTGACTGTTGAAGCTTGAAAAGTATTGCCTTGTTCTCCAGGTGGGCTCCTGATTGCTGAACTTGAAAAGTATTCCCTTGTTCTCCAGGTGGGCTCCTGACTGCAACAAAATAAACAAACAAAGAAAATTTTCTGCCCCAGTTTGGTAACTGGGTACAACATGTTATCAAATATTAAAAATTAAAAGCTAAAATTTGAATTGCACTTCCCTTGTTCTCCAGGTGGGCGCCTGACTGCTGAAGCTTGAAAAGTATTCCCTTGTTCTCCAGGTGGGCTCCTGATTGCTGAACTTAAAAGTATTCCCTTGTTCTCCAGGTGGGCTCCTGACTGCAACAAAATAACAAACAAAGAAAATTTTCTGCCCCAGTTTGGTAACTGGGTACAATATGTTATCAAATATTAAAAATTAGAAGCTAAAATTTGAATTGCACTTCCCTTGTTCTCCAGGTGGGCGCCTGACTGCTGAAGCTTGAAAAGTATCCCTTTTTCTCCAGGTGGGCTCCTGACTGCAACAAAATAAACAAACAAAGAAAATTTTCTGCCCCAGTTTGGTGACTGGGTATAGCATGTTATCAAATATAAAAATTAAAAGCTAAAATTGGAATTGCACTTCCCTTGTTCTCCAGGTGGGCGCCTGACTGCTGAAGCTTGAAAAGTATTCCCTTTTTCTCCAGGTGGGCTCCTGATTGCTGAACTTGAAAAGTATTCCCTTGTTCTCCAGGTGGGCTCCTGACTGCAACAAAATAAACAAATAAAGAAAATTTTCTGCCCCAGTTTGGTAGCTGGGCACATGGGTGCGTGTTAAACTGAATTATTCTACCAACTATTATAAGAATTTGAAAGCTAAGTCCTATTATCCAGGGAGGTCCTGACAACTTCTAATAATTATGAACCTAAGTTATATCCTCTGAAGGTATTACTCCCACTACATTGTTGTCTAAAGGGTCTTAAACTACTCCCCATTATCCAGGTGGGTCCTGACAACTTCTAGTTAAAAGATAGTTTTAACCTAAGTTATATCTACTGAAGGTACGACTCCCACTATATCTTGTTATCTAAGCAAACTTTAAAGCTACATCCCATTATCCAGGAGGGTCCTGAAAACTCCTAATTGAATCCTATCTTAAACGTGCAAACTTTGAAACCAACTTATATTCGTTTGGGGTACATTTATGCTAAATTATGCTACTCATGATTGTTTTGAAGTTTAAACTAAGTCCCATTTTCCAGGAGGGTCCTGAGAATTTCCCGTCATACCTGTTTTGGTGCTTGCTTTTTCCCTAAGGAGGGTTTCTCCGAAACCAACGAAAACTTTCTGCCCCTGTTTCAATCAAAAAAAATCTTGTCAGTTTAAAATGTGGTGGTTGGTTTGTGGCCTTGAACTTTGAGGGTGATTGCTCCTTTTCTTCCCATGATCGCTGATTCCATTTGAAGACCTTGCTTATTTGGTGACTAACCACTTCCCTCTGTCATCTTTACCATTGAAAATACCTCTTCTCCATTCAGACCCAACACCCTCTATCTGTTGCATTGCTCATGAACTGGCATCTACCCAACCTTTGTGTCTCGCATGAATCCCAAAGCACGTCCATTACCCCCACTCTGTGTATACGCTATTCTTTCTTAACTTAACCACTGGCTTCGGCCTTGAGGTCTGTTGCTCGTTCATTTTGATTTCCATTCAACGACCTTTCTCATTCCTTGACTGACCACTTCCTTTGTAAGCCTTGACCCGGAAAACACCTCTTCTCGTTCAGGCCCAATACCCTTTATCTGTTGCACCGCTCGTACCAACATTTACCAAACCTTTGTGTTTCACCTGGACTCCCAAGCATATTAATTGTTACCAACTCGGTGTGCATGTTGTTCTTTCCTGATTTGAATCAATGGCCTTGGCCTCGAGATCTATTGCTCCTTCACTTGCCATATTCCAACAATAACTTTGATTTCTGCTTGGAATACCTCGCTTGTCACTGGTTTACCACCCTTTTTGTCAATCTTTTCACAGAAAATACCTTTGATCCGTTCACCCTAGACCTCATGCTGTTGCATCGTCCATGAATTGATACATACCAAGCCTTCGTATTTTAAACGAATCCCAAAGCATGTTGACTGTTACCAGCTCAGTGCGTTTGTTGTTCATTCCTGACTTAACGCTTTGATGTGTTCACCAGATCCCGTTTTGTTCCATTGGAAAGCTTGGTGGCAGATTTTGAAGTCATTTCTCACTTGTTTTGACCGCACAGACTCAAGAGGAGGAAGTAAATAAAACAAAAGGAACAGAGTGAAGGACAAAGGAAAGAGATGATTCCTAACAAGAAAACTACGAAGTAGAAACCTATCAGGTGTGGATACCAACTCTAATGACCATGACATGCACCTGTAGATATTTTGTCAAGCAAATCTGATGTTCGGCTCTTGTTGTACCTTTTCGCTGTGAAACTGGGCTTCAATGCTCCGCTTGCCCGATCTGATTCACAATCCTTATTCGACTTGTGGTGCCCGTAGGTTTTCACCTTCAAGCCTCTCTCATTTTGGTCTTTTTTCTCAACTCACCATCGCCTTATGGTGCCCGTGAAGGTTTTCACCAATAAGACTCTCATTTTTGATTTCTCTCAGCTTTCGTCGCCTTGGGATTCCCGTGAGGGCTCTCATCAACAAGCCTCTCTCGTTCTTCATTTCCTTCGTTTGGACCGAAGTGTTGCCCCTGATATGATTTACCTCTACTCGCTTGACTTGGCATCTCTCGAAGACTGATCAGAAGGTCTTCCTTTGGACAGTAATGTGGGCTTTTGGATAGGGTTAGAAAGAAAAGGGTATCAAAGGCTCAAAGCAATTCAACATGGGTTCAAAATTACAACTTTCGGAATCAGATTTCCCACAACCACAACTTCTGCCCCAGTTTCTTTCTTTGGGACTTTTGGACTTTTCTTTTATTCGGTGTGACGAACCTCAGAGAGAGGCTGCCTACGTACCCTTTCGGGATCAAGTCAAACGTAGTTCATGTCATAAATTACTTCGTTGTTGGCGATCTTTTCCTTCTTTCACTTTTTCTTTTCTTTTCCTTCTCTTTTCTTTCTTTTCATTTCTTTTTCTTTTCCTTTCTCTTTTCTTTTTCTTTCCTTTTTTCTTTTTTCTCTTCTTTTTTTCTTTTCTTGTCTTTCTCTTCTTTTTTCCTTTTCTTTTCTTTTTCCTTTTTCACTATTTTCTTGTTTTCTCCCACTTTCTTTTCCCCTCTCGAGCTTACGAGTTTTATTGTTGATTCGAAAGAGGGTATGCAAGAAAATACCGAGGCTCAAAGGGGTA
The DNA here is from genome assembly GCF_001879085.1 of Nicotiana attenuata. Taxonomy (NCBI): domain Eukaryota; kingdom Viridiplantae; phylum Streptophyta; class Magnoliopsida; order Solanales; family Solanaceae; genus Nicotiana; species Nicotiana attenuata. The sequence continues at coordinate 844,344 of NW_017670295.1, forward strand.
ACAAAGGATAAAGTTTTGGAATAGCAGAACAAAATGCCTTCCGTCATTCCAATCTCAAAACATACCAAGTACACACTACACAATTAAACAAACTGAGGAAAACATACGTAACATCTTTTGATTGTGCCAGAATTAATAACCTATCCAACACACATTTGGCCTTCTACATTTGTCAATTACCCAGCACCATTGGACAACAATCTCGTACCACGAGACGGCCCCTGTAGACTTGGGCAAACTTGCCTTTGGCTTCAAACCGATGTGGCATGATGCATTTCCACAGTATTTCTATATGTTCCGTCTGACCCAGTTTCACACAATTTGGGCTTGAAGTGATCTCAAAATGCCCTTACTTATTTCCTCTCGAATGTCCTTACATCTTCAACATTGTTTCATTGTTTCATTGCTAGACTGACTTTTAAAAACCAGGCTGAGAATTAATGCGTGCATGTCATGTCACCAGAACTAGCATGAAAAAGAATCGTAAAAGGAGAAGAAAACTAAACAAAAGGACTAGAAATGCAGGAAACAGAGAATTGCATTAGACTGACGGTAAAGGGTTTAAACAACAAAACAAACAAAATGGATTAGGGTGACAACCCTTGAACACAACCTAGACAGCACTAAACGAGCCTATACAACTAAACAAACCATGCAAAATGAAAAGATAGAAGGGTTTGAGTCACAAGACAATATCCAGATTACAACCCTGAAATAACCCGGACAACAGAAATGACAACAAATAAACCACCAAAACTCCACTCCGGTTGACCAAGAAATGGAGCGTCTTCCAATTACCAAGCATGACATCTTAAACCATGAGTTTCGCATCAATGTTGCTGGAGACTTCACCAATTTCAATATTATTGACTTCATTCAACGAGCTTCCGAGAGGATTCTCGTACTCCCTGTCGTCATGGAATCTTCCCCATAAAATGTGCATCATCATGTGCAGGTAAAAGCTTTTGTGCAATGTTCTGGGTGGCTCTGTCCTGGACCGCAATATATCCCTTCCTGAATCATTCTTTCTATCTCTCTTTTCAGATCCCGGCAACTTTCGACATCGTGCCCTTGGAAATTGGAATGGTATTCACACCTTTTAGAAGGGTCAAAGCCTTGCATGCTTGTCCACATGATTCGGAGGAATCGGTGCAATCAGGTTATAATGCTTTAGTTTCTCCAATAAGTTTGCATGTGACTCCCCCAAGGGGGTGAAAGTTTCCTGCTTCTGTGCCCTCTCTTGCTTGAAATTTTGGCTAGCCCGCAAACCTGCTCCAGGGGGATTCTTGTAGGCTCTTGGGGTGGGTAAGCATTTTGTGGAGCCGGGTACCAGAAAAGTGATGTATGACTCTGGGAGTTATGTGGAGAGAAGTAGCATTGGGAAGGGTCACCTGGCGTACAAGGATGTCCACGGAGACGATGTCAGGGCCAGGAGTGTTGATTAGGAAAACCCATCGAATCACCTTTTTCTGCTTCCCTTTCCCCCACCCACGCTTGCTGGGATATTCGGAATGTCTTTCGGCAATTCATGAGCTTGCTTGACTTGATTCCCTCTTCTACTAGCTCCCCCATCCTTAACACCTCATCGTGAGCAACCGCGGAGGGATAATATTGGGCATTATGAGCCTTTGGGCGGGTGTTCATTGTTGAGAACTGTGGATGTGACGGGAGGGCACTTCTGGGAAAAGAATAGTTGGACGACGAGTGATGGAGCTACTAGGATGGCTGGGAAAGCTGTGATAAGTAGGTAAATATGGAGAGGGTGGAGGATCGCCTGGCGCTGTGTCTGGAGTTTAGGTAAGGACAACGTCTAGGAGGTGGGTGGAGCGGGGGTGGTGCCTTCCCAGTCATCCATGCCCGATAGATGTTTGTCACGTGTTGGTCTCAACATCTTTACATCTTCTACCAACCCGTTGTCCTGTTCAACCAGTTGCTTTAGGGCACCGGTAGAAACCCATTCAGTTCTATTGTTGTTTGCCATTGCCTTTGTCCTTGTGTTGTAAGAAGAGTTACCACTTTAAAACACAAAACCAACCACCCAACTCTGGAAATGACATGACAAAATGAAACCATCACGTTAGCGTTAGGGCATTTAACATATTGGTACCCGCACATTTGGAGAGCGAATGCACCTAGGCAGTTAACGGTTCCTATTATGCTTTTGATCGGTCGCATGCGTCATCCCGGCCTTTTCCTTTTTCTTTGCCTTTCCTCTCACTCTTTTGCTTGTCTCTCTTATTTTTCCCTCTTTCTTTTCCTTTCTTTTTCTTTTGCCTTGGTTTTTCCTTGTTCCTATTCGCTCCTTTCCTCAAATTGTGTTTCCGTTCTTTCTTTCCTTTGCTCCCCTTTTATTTCTCTTGTTGCTTTTGTTTGGTTTCTTATTTTCTTTTTGTTTTTCTTTTTCCCTCTTTTGTTTTTCTTTCCTTTCTTGTTTTTCACCTCTTTCCTTTCATACTTTTCTTGTTTTTCCTTTTTTCATTTAGTTATGGTCGAATCCTATGGAGATTGCCTACGTATCACGACCCCGTGTGAATCAGACCGAGCGTAGTTCTTGCCGAATAAATGTAAAGTAAAAGCAAAAATATATATATTTTTTTTGGATTTTCAATTTTATTGATAGCGAATTCGTCTATTACAAAGACTCAAAACTGACAGATTAAACAACTACATACTCTAATCCAGAAAAGAACTACAGACTCCACCATCCCTATTCTACTTTAAATGAAAATATCGGACTCAATCAACTGACTGACTTTTAACGAAAGGAAATACAGACTCCAGTAGAAAAAGGAAATACAGACTCAAATGACCAACTCTAGTAGAAAAGGAAATACAGACTCAAAAGACGAAATCATGAATACATTGAAGCTCCTGGTGCCCGCGGGACATCGTTCGTCTCGCTCGGGCCTTAATGCAAGTTCCCCTTGAAGTCTGTCCAGGTCACTCATTTCTGCTTCACAAATATCATCACTGATGCAAAGAAGGGTTACGGGTCATGTTCTCGCACATTTGGCGTTCCCTAGTAATGGAATGAGCAACGGTTAAGATTCTCTCTCTGCCTTTTTCTTGAAGCAACCCGCCCTATATGTTGGCCCTAGCCTCCAAAGTTTGCTCGGCTACCTGGTTTTGTTCCTGGAGTTGTTGCAAGTCCATTTCTAACGTGCCAATGCCATGTAGCAGTGCTCTCTTTCAACTTTAAATTCTTTTGCCTGTTTTGATCATTCTGTTCTCTGTGGCAATGACCTTTTCTTTAACTCTGTGACCTCATTATCAGTATTCTTCTTTTCAACTGCTTAACCATGTGGGCCCGTTCTTTCCGCGTTTTTAGCCAATTGTTCCCGAACCCCGGCTAATCTCTTTTTCCGCTTTGTTGAGGTCAAAACTGTAGTCATTCACTTTTTGCCATTAGGATGCTATTCTTATGCCACGCGCAGTCTCTTCCCGTTCTACAATCTCACCGGTTGGTCTTTGGCAGCGCGCTACGCTTGCAGGTGCGAGAGCAGAGAAGAATTGGCCAAGGGAGAGTTGGATTGCCAAGCCCGTTTCACACGGGGCCGACCTCCAAATATAACAGCTTACAATCTGTTTATGGATTTGGGCTCGTATGAGGAATTCATAGCTTCTCTTTTGCCAATTTCGTTTGCGCTCACCGAAAATCTCTCATGGCAGCGCTGGCATTTGAACGCTGTTTAAAGAAATAGACTCGGAAGGGTATCTGAGACATCAGTGCTTTATAGTCACACCACTAGCTTCTAGGCCACAAGTGAACATTGATCTAGCCGGAGGCTCCCGTATTTCATTTTCTTTTAAGGGCGTAACACCTCCCAACAAAGCGGCCATTGGTTCAATAAATGAGCGTAAGATATTGCACCGTAAAAGTGGCGCTTCGGGAGAAACGTAAAAGTCATTTTTATGCCGCCTTACCAACAAAACAGTGCCAGAGCATCCCATTCGGGGCCCATCATTGGATTAGCACCTTTAGGGCAATGATGCATAAGAATACAACCGGGATGACAAACTGATCCTGCGCTCTTAGAATGAATCGTCCCTTAAAGAAGTAAGCATCATCAATGCAATAAGAAGAACATTGGTGACTGTCCGTCAAAGTACAGGAGGGCAAGATTAAGTGAATAGAGAGCACTGTTGACCAATGGCACATGGTTAGCTTCATGCCAATGACCATCCTGGACGAACAACTCCCGAAGAACCACCCTCTAGAGGTAGCTCAGGAGAACTCACCCGTTCTTCGAGAGGCCAAAGGCCACACCATCAAATTACGTCAAGCAAGCCGTTTGACTTGCTTAAGAAAAAGAAAGTCGCAAATGCAGGAGAGTAACTCTTTTTCGTGGAACGCATGCTCATCTTACCTTATACTGGGCAATACATCCAACTCGCCTGGACGGAACGATGTATCGCGCTTAACCCACCTTAATACATTCACTGCAGATCTAACGAGTCAGTAAAAGGTCTGAATGACTTTTAAGACCCCATGAATAAGGAAAGTGTGTGCCCATTAGCTTGGATATAAAATTATGATAATTGACTGCTTTGAGTATTCGAATCCAAATCACAAGGGAACCAACCAATTTCCAACAAGTAGCCACTCTTAATTAGACCCTGAGCCAAAGTGAGGCGGAGACCGAAAAGCCTATGAGTCCAGTCTCTGGGAATGACGATGTATCCCCTCGGGCAAGCCTGACCTTTAATCCTTGCGGGTACACAAGCGTCGCTTCTAATACATGTTTTAGCTTGGTGGACCCATAACATTGCAGAAACTGATGTGACTGATGCGCACTATGTGTTGGTTGCAATAGTCCGACATTTGCATATAATACGATTGCATCCCCCTTGAATGAAGTCTATCCCTAACCGAGGCTTGTTCAATGTCAATCTGTAAAGATCGCGCGGAAGTAGATTCTCCTCTTGCTAATATCATGGGCACAAGAGTGAGACTTTTGGCTTTGAGTGAGTAGAGAGTGCTGCAGCGAGTATTCTCCGTTCGGTTGTAGAACAATAGTTCATTGGTATTGCCATCGATTAGATGTTGTTGTCGTATTCTCATTTATATATCGCGCTCGAGGAAATAAACGCACTGAAAAGATAGCTGTACCAGTCTAATTATATAAAGGGGAGATATCGTATACTTGTATTATCTGTAGTATTTGAGTACCAATGCAATCGTAATAGAACGAATTACAGCTGATCTCAAACTAAATCTTTAATCTTGAAAACTAATCTTTCAATAGAGAAACGTTAATTATCTTATAACTACATATTTTCTGTCCTTGTTACTTTCACCGCGATGTTATTGTCGAGACACAGACCTACCCATCTGGCTGGTCATGAATTCTACTGTGGTATACGGGGTAGTAAGTGTGGAAGTACAAGATAGAACGTACAGACTCAACCTACTACGGCGATTTGCTGGACCCGTCCATAAGCTTCTTATATATCTTGAACAGTAGAGATCTAGAAAAACAAGAGAAAGTACTAAAATGGGAACAGACAGATCTCGAAAAGATATCACTTGAAGAGCGGAAAGAACACAAAGTAACAGGGAAACACAGAGAAAGACAAAAAGACAAATATAAAGGAACACTTCAATACTATATTACCCAGGACATGACATAGAGCCACAGAAGTGAAAATGGCTGTATCAAATCCTATGAATAGGAACAAGAACGTGATAAACTCACAAGTTTCCTGAGGGAAAGGTGAAGTCGGAAGGAGACGCTGGATAAATGGTGCCAACCAAAGCTACCACAAAGCAAATACGATGACCACGGAAAAGAAAAGAGGGCAAAAATGCACTCTGGATGAGAATAGCATACCAAGCGAGTGGGAGAGGCACACAAGCTAACTAGAATTAAAGGAAAAGGCGCCGAGATGAGCAGATGCGACTTGCTCTAATACTTTAAGCATATATGACCTCGTGGTCACATGCCTCCTTGGTTAACTGCCTAGGTGCATCGCTCTCCAAAACTGGTCAGCGGTACAGCAATATGTTACGAGATTATGCCCTAACGCTAAAACTCCAACCATGGATGGACTTTTTAAACTTTCTCGAGTAAAGGGATAATTGTATTGCATTTGATCTCAAGAGTGGTTGGGTAATGGTATTGGATGAGGTGTTTAATATTACAGTGGTAATTCTTGAGTTCTACTAAACACTCAAGGATCAGGCAATGGCAAACAACAAATAGAATTGACTGGAGTTTCTACCGGTGCCCTAAGCACTGGTTGAACAGAGACCAAACGTAGCCTCTCCACATCGTGAGGAAAGTGATACATCACGCCACTACAATGATTGAATTTTGAGAACTAGACAACCACAAGAAGGTGAACCAAAACACATAATCTATCCTCGGGTGCAATCTAGTTTGATTGGAATCTCAAGGGAGGCCACCCCCGATTCACCCTCTAGCCTATCCTTAGATCGTTTAGTACCATGAGCAAATCCAGAAACTCCAGACACAGCCCAGGTTTTTGCGCATCCTCCAATCCTCATCTCACGATAGTCTACCTACTTTTAATACAGCTTTCCCCAGCCATCCTGAGCTCCATCACTCGTCGTTCCAACTATATTAATCTTCCACTGGCTGGAAGATAGTATTTTCCCAGAGGTTAGGTGCCTCGTCCAGTAACACCGCTCAAGTTCTTAAGTCAAATGACAACCGCACTCAGCCAGAGATGCTCTCGTTTTAATAATGCCCGCAATATTAATAACCAGTCCGTTCGCGTGCGGCTCCACGATGCTATGGTTTGTTTAATGGAGAGACTATTCGGGGCTTAAGTTTCTAGATAGACATGAGCGAAGGAGTATATACAAAATCAATTTCAAAGGGCCATCCATATGTAATTTGGTGCTACTTCTCTCGATTGAGAAAAAGGAAAACGGGAATTACGGATAGGTATCAGCCAAGCGTGGTGGGGAGGAAGCAGAAGAAGGTGATCGATGGTTTTCCTACATCACCACCCGGCCGACATTCGTTCTCCGGTGGACATCCTTGTACGCCAGTGACCTTCCCAATGCTACTTCTCTCCCACATAACTCCAGATCATCATCACTGATGAGGGTTCTGCTGCGTACCTGGACGATCTCTCACAAAATGCTTACCACCCCAAGCCTACGAGAGAATCCCCCTGGAGCAGCAGGTATCCGTGCGGGCTACTGACAAAAGAAATATCAGCACGAGAAGGGAGAAGCAGGAAACATCCTGCTGTCACGCCCCTTGGTAGGCAGAGAGATTCACAATAGCCACAACTTACCTTATTTGATGTTACAACGATCAAGACATATATACCTGATGGCACCGATTTTCCCTCCGATCATTTGGGACAAGCAGCAGAGGCTTTGACCCTTCTAAAGGTTGAATACATTCCAATTTCAAGGGCAACGATGTCGAAAGTTGCCGGATCTGCAAAGAGAGATAGAAAGATGATTCAGGAAGGGTAATTGCGTCCCAGGACAGAGCCAACCAGAACATTGCACAAAAGCTTTTACCTGCACATGATGAGCACATTTTATGGGGAAGATCCATGACGACAGGAAGTACAGAATCCTCTCGGAAGCTCGTTGAATGAAGTCAATAATATTGAATTGGTGAAGTTCCAGCACAATTGATGCGACCAGTGGTTAGATGCATGCTTGGTAATTGGGGACGCTCCATTTCCTTGGTCCAACCGGAGTGGAGTTTTGGGTGGTTTATTTTGTTTCATCCTGTTGTCCGGTTAATTTCAGGGTTGTAATCCTGGATATTTTTGTGACTCAAACCTTCTATGTTTAATCTTTTCATTTGCTGGTTGTTTAGTTGTTAGTAGCTGCGTTTAGTGCTGTCTAGGTTGGTTCAAGGGTTGTCACCCTAATCCATTTGGTTTGTTTTGTTGTTTAAAACCCTTTTACGTCAGTCTAATGCAATTCCTCTTTTCCTGCATTTCTAGTCTTTGTTTAGTTTTCTTCTCTTTAATCATTCTTTTCATGCTAGTTCTGGTGACATGACATCACGCATAATTCTCAGCCTGGTTTGTTAAAAGTCAGTCTAGCATGAACAATGAAAAGTTGAAGATGTAAGGACATTCCGAGGGAAAATAAGTAAGGGCCATTTGAAATCACTTCAAGCCAAATTGTGTGCAACTGGGTCAGCACGGAACTAAAGAAATCTGTGGAATGCATCATGCACATTTTGAAGCCAAAGGCAAGTTTGCCCAAGTACAGGGCTTCGTGGTACGAGATTGTTGTCAATGGTGCTGGTATTACATGTAGAAGCAAATGTGTGGATATGATTAATTCTGGCACATCCAAAGATGTTACGTATGTTTTCCTCATTTTGTTAATTGTAGTGTGTATGGTATGTTTTTGGAGATTGGAATGACGAAGGCATTTTGTTCTGCTATCCAACACTTATCCTTTGGTTACCTTTGACCTCGGTTATTTTCTTCATACCCCTTTTCGGAATCACAGTAAAACTCGTAAGCTGAGAGGGGAAAGAAAGTGGAGAAACAAGAGAAAATAAGTGGAAAAGGAGGGTGA
>NW_017670295.1:1002543-1052727 GCF_001879085.1 Nicotiana attenuata
CAAAACTCCAAAACACCCTGCACAAATTCAAAGAACTGGACTCTCCAACACGTACCCCGAGATCAAAACAGCGAGGCCGATGCCCTCGCCAATCTGGGCTCGACAGTCGAGGACGACGAGCTCGAGTCCGAAAAGGTGGTACAGCTAATGAGGTCGGTCGTAGAAGAAGGGCACGCCGAGGTCAACTCAACTAGCCTTACTTGGGACTGGAGAAACAGGTATGTGGACTATCTAAAAACAGGAAAACTCCCACAGGACCCCAAAGAATCAAGGGCATTGAGAACAAAAGCGGCCCGTTTTTGTTTGGCCGAGGACGGAGTCTTATATAAAAGAACCTTCGGAGGACCACTCGCCATATGCCTTGGCCCCGGAGACACAGAGTACGTATTAGGGAAATCCACGAAGGGTCATGTGGCAACCATTCGGGCGCGGATGCGTTGGTCCGAAAAATAATTCTAGCTGGATACTACTGGGTCAACATGGAACAGGATGCAAGGGAATTTGTACGAAGATGCGACAGGTGTCAAAGGCATGCGCCATTCATCCATCAGCCTGCTGAGCTGCTGCATTCGGTCATCTCCCCATGGCCTTTCATGAATGGGGAATGGACATAGTGGGCCCGCTTCCTCGAGCTCCAGGTAAGGCTCAATTTATTCTTTTGGTTACTGACTACTTCTCCAAATGGGTTGAAGCGCAGGCTTACGAAAAGGTTCGAGAGAAAGAAGTAATCGACTTCCTTTGGGACCACGTCGTGTGTCGATTCGGGATGCCTTCCGAAATAGTATGTGACAATGGGAAACAGTTCGTTGGGAGCAAGGTATCAAAATTCTTCGAGGATAACAAGATCAAGAGGGTATTGTCAACCCCGTACCATCCCACCGGAAACGGGCAGGCTGAGTCGACCAACAAGACCATCGTTCAGAACCTAAAGAAAAGGTTACAAGACGCAAAAGGAAAATGGAGAGAAATGCTGCCCGAAATCCTATGGGCCTACCGGACAACCGAAAGGACTAGTACCGGTGCCACTCCTTTCTCTTTGGTTTACGGAGCCGAGGCCTTGATCCCAGTCGAGGTGGGCGAACCCAGCGCTAGATTCCGGTATGTAACCGAGGTTACCAACCAAGAAGCAATGCTCACCAGCTTGGATCTTTTAGACGAAAGGAGAGAGGCCGCACTAGTTAGGATGGCAGCTCAGAAACAAAAGATCGAGAGATATTATAACCGAAGGGCTCGTCTTCGACACTTCAATATAGGGGACTTGGTACTAAGAAAGGTCACCCTCAACACTCGAGACCCTAACGAAGGGAAATTAGGACCGAACTGGGAAGGCCCTTACACCATTTTGAAGGTAACCGGGAAGGGTTCGTACAAGTTAGGAACGATGGATGGGAAAGAACTACCCAATAACTGGAATATAGGCCACTTGAAGAGATACTACTGCTAAAGGTAAGTCTTCTTTCTTCTTCGCTTCCATAAATTTTTTGAGACTTGTCCGATCCTAACCCGTGCAGGTCGATGATCGGTCGCTAAGACAAGTTCGGACATCGGAGAGACTGAAAGCACGAGCTGCACTCTTTTTTCCTTCGATCGTTTTTGTCCCAACTCGGGTTTTTCGGCAAGGTTTTTAACGAGGCAGCAAGAACATCGTGCTACTACAAAGGTATCTAAGGGTAAATCATTGTATACTAGATCACCCTCCGAAGAAGGCGAAGGTCAATAAGAATAAATGTAAGGGTCAAACGGCCAAAGCGAGCCGTGCCCAACTAGCCTGACCTAATCCGCCCCGATCAGTATGATGTATTGACTATTACTGCAATAGCAAAGACTATCTGATGCATATTCACATCATAACCTAAAGATTTTGTTCGACTCTTCGGTATGCTTTCAAGTCCGATCTCATAAGACCTCCTCGAGGCATATTCGAACATAAGACCTCCTCGAGGCATATTCGAACATAAGACCTCCTCGAGGCACATTCGAACATAAGACCTCCTCGAGGCACATTCGAACATAAGACCTCCTCGAGGCACATTCGAACATAAGACCTCCTCGAGGCACATTCGAACATAAGACCTCCTCGAGGCATCCTCCTCGAGGCATATTCGATCTCATAAGACCTCCTCGAGGCACATTCGAACGTAAGACCTCGTCGAGGCATATTCGATCTCATAAGACCTCCTCGAGGCACATTCGAACATAAGACCTCCTCGAGGCATATTCGATCTCATATTCGATCACATAAGACCTGCTTTAGGCTCATAAGACCTCAATGAGGCAACACTTAAACTATAAGACCTCAAGAAGGCAAGTCCAAGCTCATAAGACCTTAATAAGGCGACACATAAAACTGAAAGACCTCAGAGGTGAGTTCGAAATTCGTAAGGCCTCGATAAGGCATTATTTTGACCATAAGTCCTCGAGAAGGCGGGTCCAAATTCATAAAATCTCAAAAAGAGGTAATACCGGCTTCATCATCGACTTCACTAAAAGGCGAAGTATACTCGAACTTGTAAGACCTTAAGAAAAAGGCGTAAAATCGATACAAAACCTGAAGGTCAAATTGCACCCGAGCTCGAACCCACTCACTCGGGGACTGCTTCGAAGAAACCTAAGGGTTAGACTTCACCCGAGCTCGAACCCACTCACTCGGGGACTGCTTCGAAGAAACCTAAGGGTTAGACTTCACCCGAGCTCGAATCAACTCACTCGGGGACTGCCTTGAGAAAACCCGAAGGTCGAAGTTCACCTGAGTTCGAATACATTCACTCGGAGACTATTTCGAAAAATATAAAGGACTACCATCGTTCCGAAAAGATAAAAGGCAAAGTAATAACAAGAATTGGCAAAGGGCAGTGTTGCATAAAAAAGCTCGCTACCGGAGCAATTACATAAGAGGGAAAAACAAACAAAGCCTAGCCTATTCCCGGAGTCAATCGGAGCCATCCTCGAATTCTTCGGGGAACGTCGCCCTTCTCGAAGCGTCCTCAGCTTCGGCGGCTTTGGCGACGTCCGATGCAAGATCGAAACCGCGACGTTGGAGTTCAGTAAGAACTTCAAGCCGGGCCTGACACTTCGCATATTCGGCTAACATTCTTGACTGCTGGTTGGCCGCATCAGCATCGGCCCTATATTGGGCCACCATATCGTTGGCAGTCTCCTCGGCCTGAGAAACTTTAGCCTCAGCTTCCCGAAATCGATTGGTCCATAGCTCAATTTCAAGGACTCGAGCCTCATTGGCCAACGTCAAGTCCGCAACCTCTTCCCGAAGGGAAGTCTTCTCCGACTCCAACTGTTGCACCCGGGCTTCCAGTTCGGCTTTGTTCTCATTAAGTTCGGCTCTGCTCTCGTCAAGCTCGGCCTTAACCCGATTAAGCTCGGCTTGCACCCCCCTTAGCTTACAACCGAGCTCTTTCTTTGCTTCCTCCAGCCGGATAGCACAGGACGCGTGCTCTTTATTCAAAAGGTCCAATCCGGTCCGGCTTTCTAGCAGCTTCTCTTCAAGGACCCGGCGCCCCTCTCGCTCCGCCTCCATTTTGTCCTTGATTCGGAGGAACATCGAGTGATATAGCACCGATGCCTGCAAAGGAAAAGTCTAAAGAGTCAGTACTGGGTCACAAGGCAAAAATATTAGAAATAAAGGAAGAAGCAAATACCTTGAGCTGCGCCTGCTGGGCTTCGTTGAAAAGGCATGTCCAATCTACAGCCTCGGTCGCAGCCCGGTCTTCCTCCGTCATCAGATGATGAAGATAGCTTGCAACCCCGACCGGGGGCCCCAGAGCCCGGACGTCTTTGGGGATAGCAAAAGTTACTATCCTGTTACAGTCCGGGTCCAGGCTCGGAGCTGGAAACCTATCAACAAGCTTGTTGACGGCCGAAGTCCCACTTGATTCGGCCTGAAGGTCTTTCCGGGGGATTTCGAGCCCGAAAGTGTTGGCGGAGGGTACCCCATCAAAAAAGGTCTCGAAGCTACCTCCCATCATCGGGATGTCGTCCGGCAGCTGCCCCCAAGTCGAGGAAGATGGGGGGGACGTAACCGGGTGATCGGTACCCGGGGATGCCCGCGCAGGGGCCGAGGGTTCACTAGCATCCTCAACCCTCACGTCCTCGGGAGGAGCCTCAACTGGATGGACCACCGGCTCAGGGTCCGGTCGAATGGACCGGTGGCGGACGAGCTCCGGCTGCTCCTCATCGTCATCCTCTTTGTCATCCTCTTCCTCGGAGGACAAGACGATTTGGCTTTTTGGTTTGCGGGCGGCCCTTTTTGTCCGCTTAGTCTTCCTTTGAGGCTCGTCCGTACCGGACTCCCCGGGCCTTTTATTTTCTCCCGGAACCGGAAGGGGGCATAGTATTGAAGACCTCATCTCCGCGTCCTTGGGCAAGCCTGCAAAACACGAGGGTTATGATGCATTCCCGATATACAGGAAAAAATGCGCTACCGGTCAAAAAGAAGGCTTACCATGGTTTTTCGCCTCCCACCGACCTTTGGAGATTTCCTTCCAGTTTCGCTCCGAATATGGCCGCTGGGCCACTATCTTGTTTACCCAGCCGGCCAGATCCTTGACGGCAGCTGGAGTTTGGGTCACCGCTGCACAAGAAAAGGGGGTTTCAGGAAGAAGTTGAGGAAAACACGCTCTAAAAGATGAACAGTGAGAAAATACTTACGTTTGAGGTTCCACCTCTCCGGAAATGGCATGCAATCGGCCGGAATCAGGTCGGACGTCCTGATCCGGACAAACCTGCTCATCCAGCCTCGATCTTTGTCTTCATCGATGCTGGAGAATGGGGGTTTGCTAGCCCGGCGGGCCAGTTTTATTAATCCCCCTCGAAATATTCGGGGGCTGTATAGTCGAAGAAGATGGTCGAGGGTAAAGGGGAAATCGCCCTCGACTCTCTCAACAAAAAACCGAAAGAGATATACGATCCGCCACATCGAGGGGTGGATCTGACCTAAGGTCACCTCGTACCGCCGGCAGAACTCCACTATGATGGGTTCTAAGGGGCCTAAGGTGAAGGGATATGTATATACACTAAGATATCCTTCAACGTGAGTCATAATCGACTCGTCACGGGAAGGGGCGACCAGGTCTTTCCCTTCCCATCTACATTCAGCCCTCACCCGGTCTAGGCAACCGGGAGTGATTAGACTAATATACTCCGATGCCGGTTCGCCGCGGCCCGGGACCGATGATGGGTTTTCAACCTGGAAGTCGGCAGATACCGAGCAACCAGTCGGTGTGAATGCTTTCAATGGGGGTTCTGGTGCATGTTCATCAGATCTAGCGGGGCTCGCGGCCGAGCTTGGTCTAGAAGGAACACTTTGTGAAGTTTTCGCCATTTCTTAAAGCTTTACGAAGAGATGAAAAGAAAATACAACCAACGCAGAATTTGAGAAAGATAGGAAATGTTGAACCTGGAAGGGTCGTTTATACTTTTTCCATGAGGCGGTGGCACGAATCGCGAAGCCACAGACACGAAGCGACAGATAATTAAGAGAAGCATTAAATGCCTGCAGCAGGCGTGGTCAGAGCACTCGATGGCTTTTTCACCTGGCGTATGGCCATACGTCACGGGCATCACGTCACCGGTCATATCGTTTATTATCATTACTCTCTAATAAACGAGGGGACTATCTGTATTGGGTGATACCCTTTTTTGCTTGAGCCCGACCGGGTTGGGTCCGGTCCGGAGCAAGTCGGGGCCATCGAACCCGACCTGGATGCAAGGTAGAACGACGGCCACGTCTACAACCGAGGTCGAGTCATTTCGAGACCGTTACAGAGCTCGATAGGAGTCACCACCGGATGGAGAAACACACAAGGTCGGAAGCCGGACTCGTAACGGATAACCAAGCGTCGCCGGATATCTCGCCCAAACGTGATTTTCTCAACCACTTCAGGCCATTAAGGCGTAATTACAGGGATCCACGATGTAATTAATTTACCTACCTTATTTTTACCCTTAATCAGAATGTATAAAAGGGGAGAAGACCCCATAAAGAGGGGATCGGAAACCATTACACTACAGTACCATCTCTCTCAATTCTTGTACGCTATCAAGCACAATTGTTCTAAGCAATATTATATTCTGCGATTATTTACTTTAACAGCAATTGTTGAGTCTTTATCTTTTATTTTCCTCAATCCAAACCTTTTGTATCTTTTAGTTCACGGATCCTTAAAACCCCATATAAATTCAATTGTTATCCGGATTCCAGGGTAAACAATATGCTAGTATTATCTAAATTGTATGTGTTTGACCAGATTTTGTACATAAAAAATTATATACAAGTTGTATATATGTTTTACGTAAATTGTCGCTTTTGATCGGATTATGTGCAACAAATTGTATGTCGGGTGTACAAATAATATATAAAATATATACAACTAATATAAATTATATGCTTGTTGTATACAAATTGTATGTAAGTTGTTTGTGTTTTACCAGATTTTGTACAACAAAAAATTGTATACAAGTTGTGTATAAATTATACGTAAATTGTAGGTTTTAATCGGATTCTGTACAATAAATAGAAAGTTTTATTGTATATATGAAAACCTAGCTAAACCAGGTAAATATCGTCCTAATTTTATTATAGGAAAAAATCACTTATACTATTGCGTCATTTTATTCTGTTTTTTCAGTTAATTTGCCATGGTTTATTTACTCTATACATTGAGTGGTATCTAGGCCGCTAAAAGAGATGAGGGGGTTGGTTTAACTGTTCCTATTTGCCTTTCCTCACATTTTTCCTGTACTTAAAAAATTAAATGAATCATTTCTACTTAGTCGGAAAATTTTCTGAAAACATGGATATATTAGTAGAAGTCCATAAGTTAACAAAAAAAAAAAAAAAAAAAAAAAAAAAAAGGATATCAGAGTGAGTTACATAAATGAAATGAATGAAGAGTTGAAAGCAGGCGTATGCTTTAGGCGGCTTTTAATATTCGTAGAAGCTTTGATCTATAAAGATATATAGTTAGGTCCAACCGAACACATCCATTGATTAAAGGTTCCTTTAATTTGTGTTCGAGACCTTTGGATTATCTTTCTAGTTTTTGTATATGTACAAAAAAAGATTATTATATCCTTTTCTTGATTGCTTCTTAAGGCATTCAACTTTGGACTAAAACGAACAAGAAAAGAAGGTTCTAAAATGTCGAAAGTTCGAACAAAGATTTGTTTGAATAAATACGAAGTTCATTCTTAAATTTGACGGCCAAAGTTTTTAAGTGCTACTGAATTCTTTTATAGTTACGTTTAAGATGAACACAAAATTGTAGAGAGAAAAATATGTTCATATTAAATGCTCGCATAATAAAGCGACACATGGAGACGAAGGCAGAAGGCAATCAGGTCCGAATACAACAATCTCGTTTGTTCCCGAAGTGAATGATGTTCATAAAGGCAAAATAAATGCCTGTCACCCAATAGCATTTAATGGAAAATATTCTATAGCATTAAGTACATAATCCGTTACAGAGAATATGGCATGCACTGTCTACCGTTACACATTCTTCAATAGCCCTCATAATTGTCATTTAAGAGAGGCTTGATCCTAGGACCTTGTTCCCTAGTACAACTATAAATAGTGAGCTCAACATCCATTGTAAGAGGGGAGTTTCCCAAAAAAACTTATGCTATACATTGTTCAAAGCTTAATAATATTTTATCTACTTATTAATATCGTTACTGCTGCATCCGGAAGCTCTGCTCTTGGAAACAGGATTCCTGCTGTTTTAACTTGATTTCAACGCTAAGCTTTACATTCTTGTTTGATTTATTTATTATTTTTGGGATCAAATCAATTTACTTGTCTGTAAACCGCGTATAAATTCAAATGTACCATTTTACGGATAAACAGTTTGGCGCCTACCGTGGGCTGAGATAGTTGTGTAATTGAGTTGATCCTTGCATCTATTACTAACTTGTTTGATTCTTTGTTCTTAGTAAAAATCATAGAAAATGGTAGATAACGATGTCAACATCGCACACAATGTTGAAGCCCAAGGAAATCAGCCTCGGCACGAAGATCCGATCTGTGATACCCGCAACGAGGGGGATAAGGCCACGCCGGTCCATCGCGGGCAATATCCGGGACATGTTCGAGAGGCAGCTCCTGATGATGCTGAAGATGAGCACGTCGCTGAAATAGTAAGGATCCTGAAGGAGCAACAAAAAGACATTATGGGTCATCTCTCACGACAAGATCAGGTCATGATGGAGTTGAGGCATGCGTTGTCGGGTGCTTCCAACAACGCGAATGGACGAGGTCCAATTCCTCCCGGTGCTCCCACAAACCAAACAACATAGAGGGTTGATAACAACACCCCAAGGGGCGAAGTTGGCTTCGACAAGGCCAGGGGAAACAGTAGCATATCCGGGAACAACAATGAGAATCGATCCCTTTAAAATCGAACTTATGCGGTTTATGAGGGAAATAAACACCCTAATGGATCAAATTCCGGGCGCACCACCAGTATTGAAAGAACCGAACTTAGAGAAATGCACTCAGTTGATGTTCAAACCAAGCGCGGCACCAGAATTGATCCTAAAGTGGTTCAAAATGCCAGAAGTGCCAAAGTATGATGGGACTTCGGATCCTCAAGAACACATCACCACCTACATAACAGCAGTAAAGGGGAACGATTTAGCTCCGCACGAGATTTAGTCTGCTTTATTGAAGAAATTCGGGGAGACCCTCACGAATGGGGCCCTGACATGGTATTCACTCTTACCCGAGCACTCAATAGATTCCTTCGAGATGCTCGCAGATTCTTTTATCAAAGCCCATGTCGGGGCCAAAAAGGTACAGGCTCGAAAGGACGACATATTCAGGATCGCACAAGAAGAGTCCGAATTACTACGGGAGTTCGTAACCAGATTCCAGAAAGAAATGATGTTGCTGCCGGCCGTACCGGACGAATGGGCAACTGAAGCATTTACTAAAGAGCTGAATTCGAGAAGTTCCGACGCTTCTCAAAAATTGAAAGAAAGTGTGCTCGAGTTTCAGGAATGTGGGCGGACGTTCACAATCGGTACGAGTAAGAGATTAGAGTTGAGGATGATCAGTTCGATTTCCCGGCATCAACCAAGGGTCGTGACCAGGAAAAGAATAAGGATAAGTCAAATGATGATTTCGAAGCAGATCGACGGTCTTCAAGAGGTCGGTTTTTTCTCAATGAACGGGCAGAAGGGTGTGGTAGAGGTTTTTGTTCAGCGGATAGATTCACTACCGATAGGAGAGTTGATCGCATCCGGAATAACAGATCACTGCAGGACAAGGAGATATTGGGTTCCCGAGACTCCTCCTACCCTAGGCTTACCGAATACAACTTCAACGTCAGCGTGTTGGAGCTAGTATCGGCTATGAGGAACATTAAGAAGCACGGTTCCCGAAGCCAATGAGATTTGATCCCAGTCAAAGGGATCCTAATTTCTGGTGCGAATACCATGAGACCAATGACCACCGGATAAGGGACTGTCGGCAATTGCGCGAGCAGGTGGCGGTATTGTTAAAAAATGACCATCTCAGAGAGATCTTAAGCGACTGGGCTAAAAACAACTACGACCTCAATCGTGATAACGCGGAACCCTCAAAAGCAGGAGAAGACCCTCTTCGTCAGACAATCAACATAATTTTTGAGGGGAACGAGATTAATAGTGCGACAGTTTTAGCGGCAAAAAAGACGAAGGTATCAGTAACCCATAGTAAAAGACTCCGGGAAGTCGTTGAGGACGACATTACTTTCACAGAGGAAGATTCAGATGGACTAGTGTTGCTGCACAACGATGCCTTGGTAATTTCTCTAAATTTTTTAGATTTTAAAATCAAACGTCTTTTGGTGGACCCAGGAAATTCGGCCAATATTATCCAGTGGAGAGTGCTGGAGCAAGCCAAGTTGATCGGAAGTATCATTCCAGCAACAAAACTCCTTGCCGGGTTCAATTTGGCAAGTGTGACAACCCGAGCAGAGATCTTACTGTCCACAAATGCCGAGGGGGTGATGAATACGATCCTTTTCGAGGTAGTAGACGTCGATATGGGCTACAATATTATCTTGGGGAGACCATGGTTGCACGAGGTGAAGGCCATTCCGTCAACATATTATCAATTACTGAAGTTCCCAACCCCCGAGGGAATTAAACAAATAAGAGGAGATCAATCGGCGGTAAGGGAAATGAACACAATCTCAGTTTCCAGTAGCAAAGGGAAGGAGCATGCAACATAGCAATTATAGGAACCGGCGCCTGCTCCCGATCCGAGCAAAGTCAACCAGAGGGAGGGTTCATCGGAATCCTATCAGGTACCAAGATATTTCCAGGTACCAGAAGAACCATACGTAACAAAGTCCATAGCGGAAGAACTTGAGCAAGCCACGTTGTTCGAAAAATTCTTGGACAGGAAGTTCCACTTGGGGACAGGACTAAACCCCAAGCTCAGGTCAGGATTTATAGAATTCTTAAATTTAACATTGACTATTTTGCATGGTCGCATGTGGATATGACAAGTATCGCGTCGGAAGTGGCTGTGCACAAAATAAGCCTAGATCCTAACACCCCGCCGGCGAGGCAGAAAAAATGCCTTATTGCCGAGGTCAGAAACAAATTCGTCAATGAAGAGGAAACTCGTTTGCTTGATATCGGTTCAATCCGAGAGGTAATATATCCTGACTAGCTAGATAACATAGTAGTAGTTCCAAAGAAGAATAATAAATTTCTCATGTGCGTAGACTATAAGGACCTAAATAAGGTGTGCCCCAAAGACTTATTCCCATTGCCAAACATTGATCAATCGATACGATGGCTGGGGACGAGTTAATGAGTTTCCTCGGTGCTTACTCCAGGTACAATCAAATCAAGATAAACCTAGAGGATCAGGAAAAAACTTCGTTCATAACGAACTTCGGCACATATTATTATAATATGATGCCTTTCAGGCTAAAGAACAACGAAGTCACCTATCAGCAGCTTGTAAACAAAATGTTTGACAAACAAATAGGGAAAACCATGGAAGTTTGCATAGATGATATGCTGGTTAAGTCTTTGAACGCAGGTGATCATCTCAAACACTTGCAAGAAACCTTTGACATCCTAAGAAAGCACAACATGAAGCTTAACCCCGAGAAGTGTGCATTCGGAGTCAGCTCTGGTAAGTTCTTGGGATTCTTGGTGTCCCAAAGGGGGATCAGATTTAACCCCGGTAAAATTAAAGTCATCGAAGACATCCCTGACCAGCTATCAAGCGTGAAAGAGGTTCAAAGGTTGACAGGAAGACTGGCTGCTTTAAGCAGATTCATTTCCCGGTCCTCGGAAAGATTCCATCACTTCTTTCACTCCTAAAAAAGAAGAAACACTTTGAATGGACTCCATAATGTCAATAGGCTTTGAAGGATTTGAAAAGTTATTTGTCGAGTCTTCCACTACTGTCAAAACTAGAGGAAAGCGAACAACTGCTGATCTACTTAGCGGTCTCGGAGGTAGCAGTAAGTGCCGTTATAGTTAGTGAGCATGAAGGTACACAGTCTCCTATCTTTTATGTTAGTAAAATTTTACCTGGAGCAAAAACTCGCTACCCACATCTGGAAAAATTGACCTTAACTCTTGTAGTCGCCGCTCGAAAACATAAGCCTTATTTCCAATGTCATCCGATAACCGTGGTGACAACTTTTCCCCTGCGAAATATCCTTCCTAAACCTGAAATTTCAGGCAGGTTGGCCAAGTGGGCAGTCGAAATGAGTGAATTTGACATAGAATATAAACATAGGAATGCGATTAAGTCACAGGTTTTGGCCGACTTTGTGGCCGATTTCAGTCCGGGACTGTTACCTTTGGCTACCAAAGAAGAAGTGATGGTGTCAGAATCGACATCAGGAGTTAGGACTTTGTTCACGGATGGGCCTTCTAAAATGAAAGGGTCCGGGCTCGGCGTAGTGCTAATCACGCCCTCGGGGGAAATCCTAAGGCAGGTCATAAGAATCGTTCCTATTACTAACAATGAAGCAAATTATGAAGCTTTGATTGCTGGACTCGAGTTGGATCGGGTACTGGACCCCGAGGTCGTAGGAATCAAATGCGACTCCTAATTAGTAGTAAATTAGGTCTACGGGATCTTCGAAGCCAAAGAGGAACGCATGCAACAATACATAGTGAAAGTCCAAGCTTCTCTCTCACGGTTCATGGAATGGTCAATTACCCACACCCCGAGAGAAGAAAACGTGGAGGCAGACACACTAGCCAATCTGGGGTCATCCACAAAAATGAAGGGATCGGACTCCGGTACAGTTGTGTAGCTTGTGTATTCGGTATTAGACGCAGGCAGCTATTACTAAGTAAAAGAGACCAATTTGGTCTGGGACTTGAGAAATGATATTATTGACTATCTTGAGCACGAAACACTACCTGAAGATCCCATGGCATCTCGGGCGCTGCGCACTAAAGCAGCTCGATACAGCTTCAAGGGAGGTAAATTGTATATAAGATCTTTTCAAGGCCCGTTGGCCCGATGTTTGGGAGCTTCCAAAGCTAACTATGTCATGAGAGAAGTCCATGAAGGGATATGCAGAAATCACTCGAGCGCGGCTTCCTTAGTGTTAAAGCTAATTAGAGCAGGATAGTATTGGCCCCGGATGGACAAGACACCGAGGCTTATGATCAGAAATGTGATAAATGTCAGTGCCACGCGCCATTGATACATCTACAGGCAGAGCTGCTACACTCAATTTTGTTGCACTGGCCATTCATAAAGCGGGGGATGGATATAGTCGGTCCGCTGCCGCCAGCCCCCGATAATGTAAGATTTCTTTTGATTTTAACTGACTACTTTTTTAAGTTGGTTGAAGCAGGTCCTTACTAGAAAATCGGCGAGCGCGAAGTGGTAGATTTTTTGTGGGCAAATATAATTTGTAGATTCGTGATACCAAAAGAGATAGCATGCGACAACGGGCCACAATTTATAGGTGTAAAGGTCACAAAATTTCTTGAAGACCTGAAAATCAAAAGAACCACATCATCACCCTATCACTAAGCACAAACAGTCAAGGAGAATCAACAAACAAGGTAATTATTCAAAAGCTTAAAAAGAGATTGGAAGTAGCCAAAGGAAGATGGCTCGAAGAGCTGCCAAGAGTGTTGTGGGCGTATCGAACAACGACCAAATCAAGTAGGGGAGACTCCTTTCTTTCTTGTATACGGAGCATAACCTTGATCTCGGTGGAAGTAGGAGAACCTACCCTAAGATACTTTCGAGCGAATGAAGAAACAAACAATGAAGCACTATAGGTCAAATTAGAGCTGCTCGATAAACGCATGGACTTGGCGCATATAAGAATGGCAACCAAAAAACAGAGAAAGGAAAGATATTACAATCAAAGAGCCAACCTTCGTTATTTCAAAGTAGGAGATTTGGTTTTAAGGAAAGTAATTCAGAACACTCGGGCTCAATACAAGAAAGCTAGATCCAACATGGGAAGGACGCTATTGGGTTTCAACTGTCACCGGGATAGGGTCATATGAATTGGAAAATCAAGACAGAGTAAAGTTCCCGAGCAACTGGAATGTGGCACACCTCAAAAGATACTATTGCTGATGAGCACCGCCTATACTGAAAGTATGTGCAGCACTCTTTTATCTTCACCCAATTTTTGTCCCAATCGGATTTTTCTGGAAAGGTTTTTAACGAGACAACAACGGAAAGCATACTACGATCCTCAGCAGAAATAAGACCTTTGAATGACAAGGCATGCAACTAATGAGCCACTACGAAACGGTTAGATAGTCTTTTGCTCGGTAGCAAAGTTCCTACGGGGAAGTAAAGTTTGCTATCAGGCTAAAGGTTACCCGACCATTCATGAGTGAAATCCACTAGGGGATTTTTGGATAATCTTTGGCTCATTAACAAATTTTCTAAGGGGAAGTGAAGCTTGCTATCGCACTAAAGATTATCCAACCATTCACTAGTAGAATCTTCAAAGGAACAAGACTTGCAGTGTTCAAATTCATATTATGCGCATCCCAACACTGTGGGGAGGGGGGAATGATATGAGAATATGATAACATTGATTGCCACATCGATCGGGACTATGAAATCCGGAAACAAAGTTGTAACATTGGGACCGGGGACTACGTGGTCAGTCCCGTAGAAACAAGTTGTACAAGTTAGCCACAAGTAATGGCAATTTCTTTTTTTAACACAACGTATGCTTATGTACTTTTGAAAATGGACGGAATAAAGTAAAGTACTTTTATTTTTATCTTGTTTCTTGTCCAAACCATGAATTAATTTTATTATTTGAAAGTTAAACAAGTACTTCAAATGGTAATGCCGTAATGAACTGGATATGTCCTCTTCATGAGCACTGTAAACATAAGAGGTCCCTCTCTTATGAAACCCTCATGGTAAAAGGTTGATTTTGAAAGAACTTATGTCCGGAATTCAAATGCTATCGGGAAAACACACCTCAAGCCTCGCATAACTCGACGAAAAAAGTAAAACTTTCGCAATACTTAAACAAAAAGTACGTAAAGAGAAAAACTTGTGCAATACTTATTAGGTAGTTTAGGAGGCTTTGGAACCACTATTAGGTAGTTCTAGACTTTACTTAGGTTGCTCAAGATGGTAAAACTAATCTCACATTAAAAAAAAAATAGGACATCACATAGTAGCAACGAGTGGCTCATGTTAGCCTCCACACGTAACAACAAAGGCAAACAAACAAATTTTAGGTTACGCAGTAGACAGTTTCATAATTAAGACATGTTTGAGTTGTTAAATCCTATAGGCATGGTTCCTATGTGATTCTGATTTTTGGTATTATACAGGCAGTACTACAGCTTTTAGGCAGATTAAAGCGTTACAAGTCCTAAAGGCTTGATTTCTAATCGTTTGCGCAATAATGTATTAAAGCGATTCCAGAATTCCCAATTACCATTGTTAATTTTATTGGAAGTGTCCTATAGGCAGGGTTTCTAATAATCACATAGTGAGGCAGTGAAGTCGCTTTAAAACATAGGATTAGAAGCATCGATAAACGGTTTCTTATGTGACTGATAACATCCGATAAGCAGGATGTATAGCAATTGACAATTAGACTTGATTTTATAACATCCTATCCTTATAGGCATGTTATCTAAGTGAGACAGTATATAAATAACAGAAAGCAATTGATCAATATTAGAACCTTATATTCATAATATCTAGGTTAGAAAAGGCATTGTATTATTGTATCCTATAGGCATGCTTATCTAAAGCGTTAAGCAGTAGACACAGAAACAAATGTAGCAACATATTTTGACAAGTTGAGTGAAGTGTGAGTGTGATTCCTATAGGCATGACTTCTACTAGTGTGTAGAAATGGAGCGTGTCAAACACATAGCAAACAAGGCATGTAGACCATATAGGCATGTTTTCTACCCCGTTTATGCAAAAATAGAATATACCCATTTCCCAATTTCACTTACTCCCCAATTATTTGTTTATAAATTATTACAGGCCTAGATAATGAGTATAAGTACCAATTTTACACAAAGAACCATCAGAGAGCTTGCGAACAGGCCCAAAAGAAATTAACCCGGCACTGACTGGGCCTTCCCACAACCAGCAGGCCCGAATCCCAAACTTAGCATAATAATAGAGTATGCCTGAATTCGGCACCCAGGTCCAACATTATGTATGACCCAATACCAGGCCCAAGATGCATGACTTACTTAACCTAACTGATACCAAACTTAACCATGCAAGTAATTACTATTCAGGGAAGTAATTAAGCAGCTTTGAAGGCCACACGCTAAGTTCTTAAAGTTGTAACTAACAACAGTTCTAACGAAGGTATATAGACAAGATCACATGAAGTTTTGGAAAGTAACAAGGCATACATAAGGTGGGCTCATGCTAGGTTTCAAAGTGACAGGATTGAACATCATAAGCTAGCAAACTACTTCAAATAGAGTCTCAAAGCAAAGCATAGCCCAGAATTAGCCTAAAACTCCTCAGACAATTAACATGAGAATCTAGCAAAGTCATAGACAGGAACAAGTAGATGACAGTTTTTACATGAAGGTTTTTAACATGAGAGCCTAATGAGCATGTGGTCACAAATAATATAAAAATATACTAGTGGGCATAATTTACAACAGTGGGGAAACATGTCACTTAGTCGAACATGAGACTTAACATATTAAGTATCAACCATAGTTCAAAGGTTCAAAAACAATACTAGAACTCATGATAGGTGAAAATATATCAACTCCGATTAATAGGACATGTAGACACTAGGTCTTAATCACATATAGTAGAAGGGGCTAGATATTGAATCTCATTCTGAAGGTCTTAGGCAATATTAAAGAGAACTGGATTGAACAAATCAGGGAGCACACGTTAATTAGAAAGAAAGCATGTTTGGCTAATCAACATGATCAAGAAATAACTCTAGGAAAGCATTAAGTTATACATGAATGATTTAATAGGAATTAGAAGATATTCTAGGCGTAAATTGGTTTATCACAAGAATCCAAAATAGGTTAGAAGATAAACCCAGGACAAGCAGAAGATGTAAGCATTCAGACACACACAAACACACCAAGATAGACATGATTAAGAAAGTTATAATCAGGGTTAGAATTTAGGCTAGTTCAGGTGCTAGAAAAAATATAGAACCACGAGAATAACTTCAGAGCAAATAGGGTTGCAAACAGAGATGACATAGTAGCATATTGATTCACAAAGGTTTCAATGACATAGATACATAGATCATGAACACAAACGAATAGAGAATGAAACTGCAAAGGCCAAAGGCACTTACCAGTTGAAATTAACGGACAAGTAAGTAAGAAGAACAATTTCCAATAGTACTTTAATTGTCAGTAGAAAAAGAGCAGCAGAACCCCCAAAACCCAAGTGCGTCAGAGTTTCCAAGGGTTTCAAATGAACCCTGGGCAGTGCTCGCACTGAGAAAGAACACAATCGAATTTGAATGGCCTTGGCTTTCAGTCGGCCAATGTCTCGAGTTTTAGAGTATAATAAGTGAGAATGAGAGAATAATGCAGTGATTAAGGTTCGTTTAAAGGGAATTAGGGGAGGGGTTTATAAAGTGTTTAATCAGGCGAGTAAACAAGGAAAGAAATCAAGCAAACAAAAACAAGAAAGAGTAAAATATCACATGCAATTAGTAGAGTAACCGGAAAGGAAAGAAATCAAATTCCAAACCCTACTTAGGGTTCGATACTCAAAAATCGGCCAACTGGTATGAAGAATCAAGCTTTCTTCATGCATATGGACGAAATATTATACAAATCTCTAAGGTTGAGGTCGATTCCAGTCCTATATAGAGATGGTACTTGCCAAAATTGGACAAGCACCTAAGTAATACTATTAATGTATGACCAGTAAAACACATATATGGTAAGCAAATAATGGTGGAATCCCATTATCAACGGGATTAGGAGAGGGAATTAAGAGAGGCGGCTGCTAAGGTTTCTTTAGAGAGAGGGGGGAGAGTTGAGAGTGTTTTAGGGCGGCTGAAGTGGGGAATGGCTCTTTAGGGTTTGGATTTGGGGATATAAGGAGAGATGGGGATTTATTATAGGATGTTGATCATTGAAGATCAACAGTCGGGATCGAATAAGAAACATGGCAAGTTAAATGCAACGGGTCGCGATGAATTTTAAAAGGAGTCGTTTGGTTGGGCTGTTGAAGAGTGAAGTGGAGTTGGCCAAAGGTTTTGGGCCTGATTTTGGTCCAGAATTAGCCCTGTATTGGGCTATAAATTAAATATGTGAAATTATTTTTAAAAATAATTTATAAAAGAGACTAATAAATAATAAAAATATCACTTATGCGGTAAAATGATTTAGAATACTAGCTTGGCATTATAAAAATATGAAAATTCTATTTTAGTACAAATAATGCAATAAAACGTAATTATGCATAGAATATAAGCTATTATTATAAAATTGTGTAAATAACTGAAAAAAATACAAATATAATTATATGAAATGAAGTAAAAACATTATGAAACATATATGTGGATGTAGAAAATAAATTTATATGATTAAGTCATCACAAAATAAATTGAAGGTGTAATTAATAAATATTCAAGTAATTTAAATGCAAGAAAATTAATTTTTAAAGCTCTGAAAAAATTATGGAAAATTATAGAAAATACTTATGTGACTCTTGTAAATTGGTGATGATGCAGGAATGATATTTTAAAAGTATATATGATATTTATAAAATCATGAGGACAAAATTGGGTATCAAAAGGTGGTGTCCACCGAGTTGCCGAGATAGTGAAAGAAGAATGATCAATACTAGCACGGGGCAATCTTTAACTAGAAGGAAAAACAGACAATGAACTTACGAGTACAGTTCCATTATTTTGGAAAGGATGGAGTCGTGGCTGGGATGATGTCCCTGGTGGCGACTATAATGAACCGCTCCATCCACCCACGGTTGTTGTCATCGTCCATGTGGTTAGCAAAGCATGGTGACCATGTTTGCTGAAATTTATCATTCTCCCACGGAAAATCTTAGGGGAATAAAGGTTAATCAGTCGAGCCACGAATAGCTCTTCTCCTGTATCCTAGCATTGACGCCGAAGACAAGCAACAGTCTACCACACAGAAGGGCTTACCTATGCCAAGCTGACTTGGTAACGGAGGCAAAACTCCAAGATAACGGAGTCAAGCCCCCAGCTCAATAAGAACGGGCCCAAAGTAAAGGGGTACGTATAAACATACGTAAAACCTATCTTGTAGATCTTGTAGAAGGTTACCCGCTCCGCCAAGTCAAGAGCGATGATGTTCAAATCTTGACAACCACAGTCTTCCTTCACAGCAGGGATGCTAGAAGGACGGATGGAAGAGGGATATATGCCAACAACCCATGTGCGGGGGTTAGGAAAAAGGTACTTCTCTTCGAAGTCCTTAGTTGTAGTAAGCTTTCTGGGAATGATGGTGCTCACCGTGGGAGGAGCAGCATCATCAATACTTTTTTTGTTCTTTGAAGCACTTGAATTTCTGGAAGAGGAGGCCATTGTTATCAGAAGAGAATAAGGGTTTTTTCTCTGAAGAAGAAGATTAGAGGAAGTGGAAAAGAAGTGTGAGTTGGGTAAAGAGAGTTTGGAAAAATATGAAATATAAAAGGAGAAGGTTGGTGCATATAAGTAAAGGAATATACGGCTAAAATCGTGGCCATAATTACGTCGATAACCGGCAAAAGTGTTGCTGAATCATTGGATGGCGCGTGTTCGGGGCATTAAATGCGAAGAGACATGCGTCTAATCAACTGTCATAAACTTTTCAAAGGGTGTCACAGAATTTCCCGCCAAGAAAGGTATCTTTACCAACTTCCAGGTGATACAAGGATGTGCCACCGAAAAGAAGGGGGACTATCTGTATAGGATAAAATATGTTCATATTAAATGCTCGCATAATAAAGCGACACGTGGAGCCGAAGGTAGAAGGCAATTAGGTTTGAAGGCAACAATCTCGTTTGTTTCCGAAGGGAATGATGCTCATAAAGGAGAAATAAATGCCTGTCACCCGGTAGCATTTAATGGATAATATTCAATAGTATTAAACACGTAATCCATTACAGAGAATATGGCATTCACTGCCTACCGTTATATATTCTTAAATGGCCCTCATAATTGTCATTTAAGAGGGGATTGATCCTAGGACCTTGTTCCCTAGGTAGAATTATAAATAGTGTGCTCAACATCCATTGCAAGGGGGGAATTTTCTGAAAAACATGCTATACACTGTTCGAAGCTCAATAATATGATTTTATCTTCTTGCTTATTAATATCGTTATTGCTGCCTCCGGAAGCTCTGCTCCTGAAAACAAGATTCCTGTTGTCTCATCTTGATTTCAACGCTAAGTTCTACATTCTTATTTAATTTATTTATTATTTTTGGGATCAAATCGATTCACTTGTCTATAAATCTCGTATAAATTCAACTATACTGTGTTACGGGTAAACAGTAATAAAGTCATACAATCAGTCGCACAATATAACATAAAGGAAAGATGAGCATGAAATGTAAGAAGCGAAGCTCTACGAATATGCTTGATAACATTGGACAATAGAGAGAAAATCTCAATATATATATGATGAAAAACGATCAACACAATCTTGTCATAGAATTTTCGGCCTTACTTATATTGTGAATCCGTCTCTATTTAGGTTGCACAGTGATCTTTTCGGGTTGGATCACAATTTGAACCATAAATAATCTCCATTGTATAGGCCAAAATCTACCCTAAGGACATTTAGCGTTATACGACATTAAGGGAAGAGTCGATCGAGGTCGACCAGGAAGCAGCATGATTCATGGCCGAGATGTCAACCATGAATGAGGTCGAGCATTGTGTAAAGAACAATAACGGCTAGTGTTTGAAATAGGATATTAAAGAGAATATTCTAGTGAATATTCTCTGCACTTGCACTATTAGGGTTTGTTAGGGATATGTTGTCACGCCCCGAACCTGGGCCTGGACGTAACACGGCACTCGGTGCCTGACTACATGTGACCGAGCGAACCAACTCGCTGGCTGAATCAACATGTGATATCATAACATACTGAAAGTCTGGATGATATAAATCAAAGTGCGGAAATACTAATACAAGTCTGAAACATATATGTAGCCAACATTGCTTAACATGAAAAGGTTGTGACTCTGTCTAACTGTTACTCGAGTCTATGAAGCCTCTAATGAAGCACTGAAAACACTGACTGTCTGAAAATACTGAAGACTGTAAGGTAATGATAATGCCCCGAAAGAACTGGGGATCACCAAATAGCTGGTACGAGAATCCTAGCGCTCTGAATCATCAACCTGTAAATCATTACCTGCATCGTGAGATGCAGACCCTGGGCAAATGGGAAGTCAGTACATTTGAATTGCACTGGTATGTAAAGCAACTGAAAGAAAGAATTATAAATGTTGAAACTGAAACTAAGCTAATAACTGAGAATTGATAATTGATAACCGAAATGATAACTATTGAAACTGAAACTGAAATGATAACTGATAACTGATAACTGAACTGATAACTGATAATAACTAAACTGATAACTGATAACTGATAACTGAACTGATAACTGGTAACTAAAATGATAACTGATAACTGAAATGATAACTGATAACTGATAACTGAATTGAACAAGGGAAGTAAGGATATGAATACTCCCTCTTCTGGATGATGAACAACCTGTTTATCTGAATAAGCTACGTCCTCGGGCCCAATATATATGTGCACAAGCTACGGCCTCAGGCCCAAGTATACATATACATAACTACGGCCTCAGGCCCAAAAATGCATAAAGCATAAACTACAGCCTCAGGCCCAAACATGTGTCACACCTCCATTTTTCACACACCACCCCGAGGGATAGTATATAAGGGAGTTTTTTCACTTTAAGTGACATTATTCGAAGTGGAATTATTTATTGATCAGAGTCGCCACTTGGGATAGTTTATTTGGTGTCCCAAGTCACCAGTTTGTTTTCAATCCCAAATCGAGGAAATTTTCGACTTTCCAAGTGAAGTCTGCCAACCAGAAATTCTTGAGTGAGGAATTCTGTTAACCCGGAGGAAGGTGTTAGGCACCCCCGGATTCCGCGGTTCTAGCACGGTCGCTTAAACTATCGTAATTGGCCTATTACCTGATTTTATACATGTTTCATCCTATAGTGCAATTTTAAATTTTTTACCGCTTTAAACTAATTTTAAGGAAAATTGCTACGTTATTAAGACACGTCCCGAACCACGTCACATAAATGCATCCGTGATTTTTGATATATTTTAACATCGTTGAGATTTGGATTTGGGTCACATAAATGTGCACCCGAGTTTAGGAAAGTAGATTATTAAAATATGCGCCTAAAGCAACTAACGTGTTGATAACTTTGCGGGAGGCCATGAATATTCGCTAAATGGCACGTCCCGAATTCTAAGTATTTTGAAGGATATAATTAAAGAGGGCGGCGCATTTGCAATTTTATTTGGTGTGGCGCACCTCAAATTTATTTTTTAAAGGACATTCAACCTAGAATTTGGAGGGCCATAAGCTATTTGTTATCTAATTATGGCTCGCCTCCAATATTAATGAAATGACAAATTAATCAGAGGGGCTTACTAAAATTAGAACTACTTGAAAATTGATGGACCAGGATTCTTATATGGACCAGACCAAAACTGTATTTTTAAATGAAGAGACTAAAAGTATGAATCCATAATTTGGGCCAAGCGCGGGGCCTGATGGCTCCTAGATGCAGGACTGCTTATTCGAATTAATGCCAGTCCAAACTGAAACTAAACAACGCATCCATGTAAACACTGTATTCAACATTAGGACTTTAGGAGATAAAAAAATCTGATCTAATATAATTAATATAATCCCAAAATCTGATCTATTTGAACTAAACAAGTGATTTAATATAATTAACAACGCATCCATGTAAACACTGTATTCAACCTCAATGTATGTTTAACCTACAATTCAACATTAGTCTGGGAATCATTACTGAAATTAAACACATAGTTGTTCTAATTATGAAATCCAATCTTAAACAATATTCATATTCTGTCATGCTCCAAAACTAGCTCGGACTCAAACTCAAGAATAAATCTAAAATGAAACACATAAGGCCAAGGTCCTAGCACTGATTTTAAAATATTGTAACCAAATCATGAGAAAACAATATATTCTAAGCTATTATGAGCTATATATCACCTATAATCCATTTTTTGACAAGTACATCTGTCAACATTCACATGTTACAGGCTATTTGCAGAATTGAAAGAAGAATAGATGCATTTCAACAAACAATCACATTTCATTTCATGTTTTCGAACTTCTGCTTCAAGTCACACTTCAAGTGGCATTCATAAAGCTGAAGAATACCTGGAAATGGAAAAGGAAATAAAAGAAGTGAAGGATCAACAGTCAATAACAGCAGAACCCCAGCTTTATCTCAGCAATGAAACAGTGTTCGAATCAAATAGTTCAGACCGAGCTTCCACAGACCCAAAACTCAAACCATTTAGTCCCAGATTCAAATAGAAATCGTCTCAGAGTTGAAAAACTTCAAAAATTCTAAAAGAAATCAATGGAACAGTAAGACTTTCAACTCTTGGAATGTTTCTCTCTGATTTTTCCTCTTTAAATTTCTGTGTTTTCAACTCTTAATTCACAAGCTCTCTATTCTCTCAGAATTTTTGATCTCTCAAAACTCTAGGCTCTCAAATTTTTGGGCTCTAAAATCTAACTTGTAAGGCAAGGATACAATGCCTTTATAGGCAAGCAAGTAGGGCAGCCCTCAGATTTATTTTTGCACTTTAACCCTCCCCCTTAATTTCATTTTTTGCCAATTAGTCCCTCACTTTCTGACTTGCTACCCAAGTTATATCTTGAACTTCCTACCAGGCCCCTACTAGAAACTTCTAAAATCAGTTACCCAAAGATTCCCTATGTCCTATTTCCTAAACTACCCTCCAAGTGCCCTGTTTTTACTTTAGCCTACCTCATGGGTCAAATTGACCCAGGGTCCCGCCTCACACTAGGCTGAATTTCCTTTTCTTTGGGCTGCTGTGTTGGCAGATGTTATGGCCCTCGAGCTTCTAAGTCTTTGAAGCCCAGATAGTGATCAAAAGAATAGAGAAAAAAAACAACAGACTACAAAGGGTGAGCCCAGCAATTCAGGCATTTTTCATCAAAGGAAATATGAACGGAACAGGATGCAAGTGACAAGCATGCAAAAAAGCTAAAATGAAAAAAAAATGTTAATTACCCTAATATGCTGATAATCACTATTATAACTCAAATCCTAAACATGTAACATGTATATGCATTCGAACTAACTAAAAACAAACAAAGGAAGAAGAACGAAATAACAGACGAAAATGCAACTTTGGAATGGCGGGCAGAAAAGATGGGAGAAGAAATAAAGGATGAACAAATAAGATAAAAAATGACAAGGGATCAAGCGATACCTAAAATAGGCGAACCAGTACTGTAGGCTTGAACGGACCTTCGGTATCTCCGATTTGAACCGAAAGTGGTATTAATCGGATGTTCTTGTGAGAACAAACGATTAACACAACTTTCAGGCCAAATCACTCTTGGACAGTTGAAGAATTGGAAGACTTTACTTTTGCTTTTCTCTTAGATCTGAAACTGGCCTCGCTTGGTGATGATTTAAAAAGATATGGTGGTGGATTAGGGTTAAAGAAAGGGTAATGGTTGCCTGGAAGCAAACTGGGGTAAAATAGAGGTGGCGCCGCCACTGGGGAAATTGTGGCGGCGCTAGGGTTTTGATTTTTCAATCGAGAATTCGAGAGGTTCCAGGGGGTTTTGAAGGAAATGGAGTGGAGGTTTGGAATGAGGTAGGTGAAGTGGTGATTTGGTGTAAGTTTGGCGTCGATTGGACGCCGGCCGCCGCCGCAGGCGATTTCCGGCAGGCGGCGGAGATGGTGGGGGAAAATAAGGCGGCTAGGGTTGGTCTCTAGGGTTTGTTGTGATGAGAGATGATGGGGGTAGGGGGGTCGTTAGACAGTTATATACCAGGGATGGGTGAGTTGTGGTCCGTTGGATCAATAAAACATAGACGGTCCAGATTTGAATACTAATCAAGACGGTGTCGTTTGAACGGGACAGAATCTGGACCGGTTCGGGGTGGTTTTGGGCAGGGTTAAAGGTTTATTTGAACGGGTTTGGGGTCTGGGCCTTGGTAATTGTATTGTTTTTGGCCCAAAATTGGGTCTCTTAACTAAAAGACCAACTCTTTTCAATTTCTTTTCTTTTTCTTTTCAAATTAAAACTAAAAATCTAAATTAACTCCAAAATTACCCTACCAATTTATATTAAGCTCTAATTAATAATTAACTCAAATAATTAAATACCAAATTAAAAGAAAGCTAACAAAATTCAAAGCCAAAAGTTAAACAAAGCAAATAAATCAATTTTTGTGATTTTTGTATTTTTGCAAAACCCTAATTGCTAATTAATCTAAAATATGTAAAATTAAATCCTAAATGCAAATGCAATGCGTATTTTTGTATTTTTTTTATGAATTATGTTAAACTAAAAAGTGCACACAGAAATGCAAATAAACATGAAAATTATGCAATTAAATCCTAAAAATCAAATAATTAAAAGAAAAATCCTAATTTTAAGAATCCTGTAGGAGTAAATCATGCGAGGCAAAAATCACGTGCTCACACATCAGCCTCGTTGTTTTGATCTCGGGGTACATGTTGCAGAGTCTATTCCTTGAATTGCTGCAGGGCACCTGCAATTTGTCCAAGTACTTCTGCATTTGTTCTTCTTTTACTTCGAACGTTCCGTTGACTTGATTTACCACGAGGAGGGAGTCGTATTTGGATTCGATTACTTCGGCCCCAAGGCTCTTAGCCAGTTTTAGACCTGCATTCATGGCCTCATACTTGGCTTCATTCTTAGTCAATTTTACAGTCCTAATAGACTGCCTAATTATATTTCCCGTAGGTGGTTTTAACACTATATTGAGCCACCCTTTCGCGATGGAGGCATCATCCGTGAATAGGGTCCAGATTCCCAAATTAGTCACCGAGGTGACCAGTAATTCCTTTTCGACTTCGGGTATTAAGGCCGGCCTAAAGTCGACCACGAAGTCTGCCAAAATTTGAGATTTGATGGCAGTTCGGCGTCGATACTTGATGTCGTACCCGCTAATCTCTACGGCCATTTGGCTAACTGGCCCGAGAGCTCGGGCTTATGCATGATACTCCTCAGCGGGTAAGAGGTTACGACACATATAGGGTGGCATTTAAAGTATGGCTTTAGCTTCGTGGAAGCGCTTGGTAATGCGAGTGATAACTTTTCTAGGTGAGAATACCTCGATTCAGCATCGCATAGAGTTCTACTAATATATAAATAGGGAATTGCGTACCTTCTTCCTCCTGGACTAAGACACCACTTACCGCCACATTGTACACAGCCAAGAAGAGGTACAGTTGTTCGTCTGCCTTCAAAGTGTGCATCAGAGCGGGGCTCGACAGGTATCGTTTGAGTTCTTCCAAAGCTTGCTGGCATTCCAGAGTCCAAGAAAAATTATTCTTCTTCAATAGTAAGAAGAATCGATGGCTCTTGTCTGAGGACCTCGAGATGAACCGACCCAACGGGGCTATACACGCGATCAGTCTTTGAACTACCTTGACGTTGTCCACTACGGTGATGTCCTCTACGGACTTTATTTTGTTAGGGTGATCTTTATCCCCCATTGATACCATGAACCTGAGGAATTTGCCTAAACCGACCCCGAATGCGCACTTCTCCAGGTTTAGATTCATGTTATATTTCCTTAGTATGTAGAAGGTTTCTTGCAAATATTTCAAATGGTCCTCTGCTCGCAGGGACTTGACCAACATATCTTCAATATAAACTTTCATTGATTTCCCTATTTTTTTCTTCGAACATCTGGTTTAGTAGGCGTTGTTAAGTGGCACCGGCATTCCTTAATCCAAATGGCATTACGATATAGCAGTAGGTGCCGAATTTGGTTATGAAAGAAGTCTTTTCTTGATCGTCCGGGTCTATCCAAATTTGGTTGTACCCGGGTAGGCATCGAGAAAACTAAGTTTTTCATGCCCGGCCATTGCGTCGATCATTCGATCGATGTTAGCAAAGAGAAATAATCCTTAGGGCACGCTTTGTTTAAGTCTTTATAATCCACACACATCCTTAGTTTATTTTCCTTATTAAGTACTACCACTACGTTAGCTAGCTAATTCGGGTATTTAACTTCTCGGATGGATCCTATTTTTAGAAGTTTGGATACCTCATTCTTGATGAATGCGTGTTTGATCTCGGATTATGGTGTCCTCTTCTACTTAACCGGATGAAACTTCAGGTCCAAACTTAGCTTGGGAGTGGTTACCTCCGGCGGGATCCTTGTGATGTCAAGATGGGACCAAGCAAAACAATCGGCATTAGCTTTAAGAAAAACAATAAGTTTTTTCCTGAGCTTGGGGGTTAACCCCTTGCCCAGGTATACCTTTCGATCTGGCAGATGCTCGATTAATATGACTTGTTCCAACTCTTCAACCATTGATTTGGTGGCGTCAGTATCATCAGGAGATATGAATAATCTCGGAACGCCATAATTGTCCTCCTCGTCTGCTCCTCGTTCTTCCTGTTTCTCTAGTTCGTCGAGGCCGGAATCAGTGATTGCTATTTAATCTCTTCCTTTTTGGTTGGTTCCATGTTCCCTGATGTCGAAACTGCAGTCACTGGGATTACCTCGTCAGCGGAAAACATCTCCTTTACGGCCCCATAAACCGTTTTGACTCCCCCCGGTGTGGAAAATTTCAACGCCTGGTACAAGGTCAAGGGTACTGCCCTCATGTTGTGGACCCATGGCCTTTCGAATAGAGCTTGTACCTCATGTCCCCTTCGATCATGTAGAACTTCATTTCTTGGGTTGTCCAGATGGTGTTTACTGGCAATGTTATCTCTCCTTTTGTGGTCTCACACTCCATTTTAAATTCGTGCAATACCCGAACTACCGGTACGATTTTGTCCCGTAACCCCAATTGCTCTACGACCCTTGATCTGATGATTTTTGCCGAACTATCTGGATCAATCAACACACGCTTAACTCGAGTTTTATTGATAAGTACGAATATTACCAGTGAATAGTTGTAAGGCTATACAATTCCCTCAACATCTTCGTCGCTGAACAAAATGGCTCTCTCCGGAATATAATCTCGGGTGCACTTTTCCCTATTGATAGATACTTTAGTGTGTTTTATCATTGGTCCTTGGGGAACATCGACCCCTACGATGATCATGTTGATCACGTGTTGAGGCTCCTCTTGTTCGACCTGTTTGTTGGCGTCCCTATTCCTGAAATGGTTTTTGAGTCACTCACTCAGGAATTCTCGGAGGTGCCCATTGTTGAATAACCGATCAACTTCTTCTCTCAACAGTTGACAATCTTTGGTCCAGTGACCATGAGTGTAGTGATACTTAAACATCAAATTAGGATCTCTCTGGGTGGGGCCAGACTGCAATGGTCGGAACCACTTGGTCTCTTTAATGCGTCCTATGGCAAACACGATGCTGGCAGCCTCCACGTTGAAGTTATACTCCGATAATCTTGGTACTTCCCTATTCCCGAGTGGCCTTTCATAGCCATTTTTGCTCATCAGACCTTGGCCACTGGGCCTTCGATCGCTTCTCTTCTCGTTCCTTGCAGGGTGATGCCCGGATCCATTTCCCCTTCGGTCCGTGCTATATGGTTTATACCGATCTTGGACCGGTCTTGCAGCTTGATTAATGGATCTCTTAGATCTATCACCGGTCCTAATGGGGTAAACAGATCTAGAAGTGGCCCCGAGTTAGTCGTCCTAGACCCTAATCTTCGACTGGTACCTGTTGTGGATGTCGGCAACCGTCAAGCACTCCACCAAATTTTGTTTTAGCTGTTGAGAGGCCAAGGAACTTCGGGGGTTGAAACCCTGAGTTGATGCTTGAACGGCACAATTATTTGCAACCGGTGGTAGGTCCATCCGTTCCATCTGGAATCTTAACACGAACTCTATGAGCATCTCGTTATCCTTTGTTTGACCATGAAGAGATCTGACTTTCTGGTCTCGACCTCGATGGCCCCGACATGGGCCTTTACGAAAGAATTTGCAAGCATAGCAAACGATTCAATGGAATTTGGGGGCAAGTTGTGATACCATATCATTACTCCCTTGGACAAGGTCACCCCAAACTTCTTCAGTAACAACGACTCGATCTCATCGTCTTCCAAATCATTCCCCGAGATTGCGCATGTATAAGAGGTCACATGCTCATTTGGATCCGTGATCACATTATATTTGGGGATGTCGGGCATACCAAACCTCTTTGGGATCATCTTTGGTGTCGCGCTCAGAGGAAAGGGCTTCGAGATAATTTCTTGGAATCCGGTCCCTTAAATATCAAGAGTGCTCCCTGGATTTGATCAACCTTGGAATTGTATGTTTCCACCTTCTTGTCATTAGCCTCAATCTTTTTCTCACCTGATTCTACTCGTTTCGTCAACGCTTCGAGCATTTTCACTAACTCAGCATTTACCTCGGGCTTGGCTTTACCCCTTGTCTCGATAATTCGTTTGTCTCTTCGGGTGCTTTCTCGGGATTGTTCGTGTTACACCCCATGTATTAGTACGTGGTAGTACACCACAAGTAAATTGATATAAGCTCGGAAATGAGATATTACATCCCGCATTTTCGGACGTTAAAGTTTGATCGTATGTTAATTGGCGCAAGCTCGGGAATGAGATTATTTTGAGGTTACAAATATTATTCTATTTCAAACAAGTGATAAGTAAATTCGTGAAGGTGAGTGGGTAAGCGAATTGAAGAAAATAAGTTTCGTCGAAGGTTGTCATTTTGAGATAAAATACGGCCCGAGCTATAATACCTGGTATTTATGGACTAGTGTCATACAAGGTACAATATGACCATGATAGTAAGGTGTATAAGGTATGTGAAAAGTGAGTAGTATTTTAAGTAATTTGAGATAATTCTTAATTATGTGGATAATTGACTGATTGTGGGGATAATTATGGTATTAAGTAGGAA
Source organism: Nicotiana attenuata (assembly GCF_001879085.1). Taxonomy (NCBI): domain Eukaryota; kingdom Viridiplantae; phylum Streptophyta; class Magnoliopsida; order Solanales; family Solanaceae; genus Nicotiana; species Nicotiana attenuata. Next base: position 1,032,155 of record NW_017670295.1, read on the forward strand.
TTAAGTGGATAAGAATCCTTTGTGGGGCTGCCACATGGCATTAAACTAAACCAAAGTGGAACCAATGTATATGATGAGTCACAAGACATAAGATGCCTTGTTTACACGTAAGAATTCTTGGAATTACCTTGGTTGGGTTCTTATTTGGTAATGTACTTTCATGTTAATTTACACCATCCTAAGGTAGATAGTTTCTGTTGGGTTTTACTCCCTTTCTAATATAGTTGAAAGATTGCCTTTGAGCCTAAAGAAATTGATACATATTTTGGAAAGTGGGAAAGACATATTTTACGTAGAGAAGCTTTAATCTCATAGGAGTTGGATATGATTAAAGCTTGATAACATTGGATGCTAAGCCTTAATCTCCATAGACCAGCAACATTGGATGCTAAGCTTGCTTACGAATTTTTTCCTACTTTGATCCGCCGTTACGTGTTTACGCAAAAGATGTGTGTTAGAGGAATTATCAGGTGAATCGGTTCAGGTATGATAAGGCTATCCCTTCTTTCTTTTTGGCATGATCCATACGATACAAACGAAACAAGCAAATGCACAACTTCCATAAATGACTCTATTCATAGAAATACGAGAGGTTCCTATGTTCTTTATTCCCCATATGTCTTATTATTGTATCATCTGTTCATGGGTCTCAAAAAATACGTAAGTTAATAAAGTTTACTTCATGATATTAATTAGAGGCATAATGGTCTTATGACGTTCCGAGAGATTTTATAGACGTACTTCTCATGCATTGCATTCATTTATACATGTCATTGACCCTTGACCAGATGGCACTATATACGCGTATGTATGTATATTATATGTATATGGGATATGGGAAAAGGTTACAGCGTTATATACGCACCACCACCTGATCAGCTGGTATACGTTGATGATTTTGCCCACAGTGGCCGGATGATATGATGGGATACCCTCAGAGGCTTGATGATGTTATGAACACATGTACCTATGAACAACATGACATTCATACGCATATGCATGACACTATAAGTATTTCATGATTTATAGAGTTATTCATACTTACATGTCGAGTCTTTTACTCCATGTTTCTCTCATGTCTACTATTTACTCATTTTCATTCCTTATATACTCGGTACATTATTTGTACTTATGTCCCGTTTGCGTATGGACTCTACGTTTCATGCCTGCAGGTCCCGATAGACAGGTCAAGAGTTCTTCAAGGAGGCTATCAGCTCAACGGAAGATGTTGGTGCGCTCCATTTACTCCGGAGTTGCTTATTTGGTCGATATGATTTGGACATGTATTGGCGGGGCCTTGTCCCGACCTCTATAGTATTTATCTACTCTTAGAGGCTTGTAGACATATGTCATGTACGTAAAAGATTGTATGGCCTTGTCGGCCTATGTTTAGTGTACGAGTGATCATCTTGGTCTTACGCCCGTATGTCTTATGTATAAGTTGGTATTACATATTTTATTCTAGTTATCCTACGGCAGCCTTTCCGTCTCATTTACCTATGATAGCATGATACGAAATGATACGTTATGTTGGTACTCGGTTGAGTAAGGTACCGGGTGCCCGTCACAGCTCATCGGTTTGGGTCGTGACAAAAGTGGTATCAGAGAAGTTCTGTCCTAGAGAGTCTACAAGCCGTGTCTAGTAGAGTCTTGTTTATGGGTGTGTCGTGCACCACACTCATAAGCAGGAGGCTACAAGGAATTTAGGATTGTCACTCTTTCTTCTTACTCTAGATCGTGTGGTAGAGCTCACTTGTAAGAATTCAAACTCCTAAATTCGATTTTATTCATAATAAAACGATACCTATATCCAGAAAGACAGTTGGTAAGAGATATATTATTGGAAGAGTTGAGTCAGAGGAACTCGATTTTTGCATCATGCTTATGTGGATAAATATGAGGTATTCAGCAGATCATGTGTGTACTAATATGTGTAAGCTTCTTGATAAGGATTCCGAAGGCAAGAATGGCTATCCACTCTTACGGTAAAAAGGAATAAGAGAATCAGAAGGTAGACACAAGTTTCAGCAAGCAAAAGAAGCAAGGTGATGAAGGGTACGAGGTACCTAGTTAATGAAGGTTAACAGTATTTACAATTCAAACAGAGCAATGTAAGTATTCTGAGTTACTTTCTACAGTAACTGAGATATGTACAATTGATCACACCCATTTAAGTTATGCCCTATGGGGGCTGACAGGTGTAGTTTAAGAGAAGGACTGGATATCAGGATCCGACTGGGGTTAGAGTAACCCAAAATGGTGAATGGATTATTTGTGTCAGTTGAATTTCCGAAGGATATTGCAAATGTGGTAATTGATCTCCTTGTAAGACACCCAGATGGTGCACTCTAAAATAATACAGCTAGATATGAGTACTACAAAGATAGGCACTGGAAGCCTCGAAAGGATAAATATTATCTTAGTGTGGCTCCCATCCCTAAGAAAGAAAGAATGTTAGGCAACCCGAAGAGCCAACAGATGAAGCAAGGGGAGCTAAAATCAAAAGAATGTCTTGTTAAAGTTTTAAGAATAAAGTGATAGATAGAAATATTAGTAGGGATATAAGAAGAAAGATAACAAAGCATTATGAGTAAGATGTGATGCATGGATGACAATGGTAGAAAAAAAATGACAGTATTATAGAGTCTATAGTCAAGGGAAGGAAAAGATGAGAGGTGATAGCCTTTGAGACAGCAAAAGAGTATAGGCCATGAAGTCATACCCTCATTTCGAGAAATAAGTTCATGACTCTAACGTGATTACCAAAAGGAAAAGTTAGACCCCAAAGTAATAGAAATCAGTATGGGCTGGTGAACAAGATAAACTAAACATGAATTAGGGATTGAGTGATTTGATAATAGTCAGCATTATGAGAATTTCAGAGATAGCATTCCGGCAATAATAGAATGGATGACAGAAGAATAACCTTTAAAGTTCATTCAGGAAGACGCTTCCCTAAAGAAAGCAATGTGAGCAAACTAAGCTTAAGGACTGTATGTGCAAGTTATACTAAGTGTAACCCTCACGAGTACGGAATTTTATTATCCTTGGCATAGAAGGATTACCGCAAGGCGAGTAACGGTCATTGTTGGCCCAAGTAAAGGTTAGTTTTGAAGACTGACAAAGGAACTCAGACATGAACCAGGTCCATCCGGTGGTCCATCCCTCAGGTTCACAAAAACGGGCAGATTCAAGCATGTGGGATGCACGTGAAGGAGAAAAGCTTAACTTGGTGTATTTAATATCTCCTGATCGAAAAGGTTGCATAATTGATAAGGAGAAGGAGTCCTTAGTCAAAGAGAACACAACTCAAGATAGGGAAGGAGTTAGAAGTTGAAATCAACTAGAACTCTTCCACCAAGGAAGAGTTGCATCAGAACTCTAGTTATTTCTTCATCTACTAACTCTATAAATTGCAGGATGTTCTCACATTAAAGTGTTGCACAAAAACGCACAAGGTAAACGTGAATTGGGAGCAAAATAGCAAGGCTTTTTGCAAGCAGTTCGTGTGTGATTCAAGTGTGCAAACCAGAAGCTACATGAACCAGATTGAAAAACCAGCTCCATAAAGAGTTTTATGTGTCTTTCTTTATTTCTAGTTCAATTGTAGTAGGTGTTTTCATATTGTACCTTTCCAGCTTTCATAGAAGCAATTGTATTAGGTACTTTGAGTATTCAAGTTAGAGTTAACTTGAAGTTCTCGCAGCAGTTAGAGGCTGGTTTCCACAACGGGATTAGAGTTAATCCTTAGGTTTACAAAGAGTTTTGTAAATGCAGTTTTGGCTCAGTGATTTTAGTAGAAGTTTGGGAAAATCCTACTGAGTAGTAGGTCGTGGTTTTTTTCACCTTTTGAGCCAGGTGTTTTCCACGTAAAAATCTCTGTGTTCTTTATTTTATGTACTTTTAATTCCGCAAACAGTAGTAATAAGTACACTTAGAAGAACCAGGTCCTTCCAGAAGCAGTTTAAGCGAAAATTAGGTACCACACAAATCACCCCCCCCCCTCTTGTGTGTTATTGACGTTTATAACATCAGTCATCGATGATGTGAAAAGACGCCAAGGATGAAGAGGTAAAATATTTATTGGAAGATCGTCATAGCACTAAATCTTGGTACTCCCCTAAAGGGGGGAATATGGAGGGATGTGACATTAAGTCAGAATTAAGTGGTTCTAATAACTATGAATGGTAAAGGAAGAATACAATAAAAATGAGAAAAGGATGAGATTGCACTTATTCAAATCCTACATATATGCTACGATTCCAGAACATTATGCAAACACGACGTCAAGGAGAGAAAGTAAGGGTTCCTGCCCGAGATGTTATTAATAAATAAGGAGCCAGTGCGAGAGGTAAGTTAAGACAATGGAAATAACCCAAGAAAGATTACGCAGAATATTTGTATGAGAACGGGCCAACGAGTAGTTAGTAATTGATTCAAGAAGAGCCTAGTTATGGCTAGACAAGAGGATACAGACAAATCAACAGATCGTTCAAGATAAACATAGTGAACCCCAACATGGGAAATTCAGTCTCGCAGATATGACATCATTACCTTTGAGAAGTATTCAGATAGGAGCTGGGGTAGATAAAGGTACCGTATGAGTATTACGGAAATAAAAGAGAATGCCACTAGGAAGACAACCAAAATATCATTTCAGAAGCAACCCTATACAAGCATAAGGGTGTGGAGATAAGAAACTACGGATAATTATAGGCGAGGAAGGACATCAAAAATTCCGTCGAGTATACGATGTTATAAGCTCGCAGCTTTACAAGAGTCAGAGGGTCCTCCCTGTTGACACCCAATTTTTCCCGTAATATTTTCAAAACTAAGCATTGGCATCAATTAGTATTTTTTATACAATTTCTGCATTTTTAAAATATTTTAATTACTTTCTCCCAGCATTTTATGTATAAAACAATCACTGATTGCATCACAAATAGTTTTATAATAATTTTTATGGCTTAATTTTATCATTTGCATTCGTACTAAGTTTTAATTATTGCAGAAATAGCCACATTTGTATTTTTAGGATGCAATTGCAATTACTTTGCAATTATAGCCTATGCATGCATTATTACATTATTTTACCAGAAAATATCCTCTTATATTTTTAAAATATTAAGTAATTATTTTAAAATATTTTCAGGCATGAAAATCATTTTTTACAACCTATTAGTTATTTTTAAAAATTATTTTATCAATTAAATATGCATTTAATAAATGGCCCTCTTATTTTCGGATTTTAGCCAAAATTAAATACCCCCACCCAATCCCAATTAAATCAAAAACTAGCCCAAATCTACCCAGCTCAAACCCATAACATCCAACCCGGCCCCCAAACCCTTTTAATCCTGGCCGTTGATCACAGAGATCAACGGCCACCATCACCCCTTTCCTTTTTTAGTCCCAACTACCCCCAAACCCTAGCCATTTGCATACACCCGCCGCCCTTGAAACCCTTTCCTCTCCAACTCTCTCTGAAACCAAACTTAACCATATCCGTCACCACCCAGAACTAGCCCTAATCCCCTTGATTCCTACCCGATCTATGGCTTCCCATGGCTGTACGAGGCCTGTACTTGTCTCCTATCTCCCCTGGTTGCTCGATTGTATGATTTCATGGAAGGACCTCGAAGAGATCTGGTCCAGATCATATTCAAAACTCTTCAAAGAGCCTGTCTATGGTATGTGAGTGCTTTCTATCAAACTTTCACGGCTCAAATCTTTGATTCAAGGGCTAGTTTCTCTTAACCCTCTCTCTTTTCTTCAAAACCTGGCATTTGGACCTGAATCCGTCCTGATCCTTGTAGATCTGGAATGATTTGAGTTCGTCATTGATCTTTCCTTAAGGCTTCTTTATTTCTTTACTGATTAATCGATTTTTGAACATTTTTTGTTATATTAGGGTTTGTTTTTTTGTTTGTTGGTCGAACCTCTGGGTATCTGAAGTATTTTCAAACTTCCATGGCTATTTTTTTAGGTTCTTTTACTTCTCTATTACTAACCGGTTTTTAAACACTACACTATTTTAGGTTTTGATTTCTATGATTTCTGTTTGTTCAAACCTCTGTGTGTTGACATGCTTTCAAGTTTTCCATGGTTGTTCTCCTTCTTTAAGCGTTTTCAAATTAGGTTTATGAATTATTTTCCGTCCAAATTCTCTGTGTATCTAAAAGTTTTACTCAACCTATTTTGTTTATGAGAATTGATATGTTCTTTCCATAATTGTTGAGTGATTTGCTCTGTCAGAATTTCGTGTGCATGATTCTTGATTATTTCCATATTTATGACCTTAATTGGTCGTTCTTGCCTTATTTGACTGATGTATATTTACTAATTCTTTACTTAATTGAACCCTTGATTATTTTATCTGAAGTTCTTTATTTGGTTTGATTTGAACTCCTTTCCTTAATAAGGCCTCTGATTCTTTACTTCTTTACTAAGTCTGATTGAACCTCTTGCCTTAACTAGTTCCTGTCATTATCGTTGGCTAATTTTCCTCAATTAAAGGAGAAGACTATGTTGAACCTCTTTGTGTGATTGATTTTGAGATCTCTTAATTGCTGATTATTGATTACTTTGCCTTATTTGCTCTACTCTTGGACTACTATATAAACTCTTTTATCTAACTTCTTAGACACGAACATTAGTTCACCACTACTCTTACACTCTAAAAAGCTCTATGTTCTTCCTGCTACTTGTGATCTTCATTAGTCTTGCCGGCTGTAAGCCAAGGCTGGAAATTGCACAACACCTATCTTACATCTTGTGTTCTCTTTCCCTAACTGGTATGCCTCTGATTAAATTTTAGAATCTAAACCTATGTATTTATTTACCGCCTTACTTCATCAGTCTTGAGTTCATTCATGCTTCTGTTTACTGCTTATCTAGCATGCCTAATACACCTTGTTCAATATGTGATTAGCATGTCTTCACTTTACTTGCCTGTTTACTATATTGTTTAACATGTCTAACACTGTCTTTTTCCATATGTGATTAGCTTGTTTGCCGGACTACTGTTTATCTAGCATGCCTAAACTTTGTTTTGTTAAGTGTGTGATTAGCATGTCTACACTTGTTGATACTTGCCTAGTCTATCAATTTAAGTTCTTGCCTGTTCTGCCTTACTCCTACTAAGTTATCTAGTCTCTCCAGGGTAACTCTAGTTGTCTTGTTCATGTGTCTTCAACATGTTTCTACTGTGATCTTTGCTTCATGTTTTAATGACTTACACTATATCTAACCTATTAGTTCTTTAGAACCCCTTGAGAATTCTATCACCCTATTGTTTATGTGCTCCACTATACACTAAGGTGTATTCTTTGTGTCCCCAACCCCTCTTTCCTTGTGTGGAACCTGCTTGCCAAGTGTTTCTGAATAATGGTTGTTCTGTGATTTGTGTTTGACTTAAAAGTGTTTCTCATACTTTCTCTCAAGCTGTTTTCACCTCCAAATCAGTACTGGTTTTTCAGAAAACCTATTTACTTCTAAGAATCCTCTCCATACTGTTTACCAAAACTCTTTCAAATCATGTCAAGCACTCTCACTTATTCTTAGGTTATTAAGTCCTGCCCCTCTGGTATGTATACTGCTTAGAGGTCCGTTAGATCTCTCTGAACTCTGGCATATCAGGGCTGGCTCTTCCACACTGCACATAATCAGTCTTTATTTGAGAAAGTATGGGTGTGAGCACTGCCCGGGATCCTTGAGGTCCTTAGGGAACTCTGACACACCTGGACACAAATGTGGCAATGAATCTTGGGCATTTGAGACTAGTGAAGGCCTGGTACACCAGGATTTGCTTTGGGCCTACTTCAGGCTCCCTATAGCTTAATTTATATTCTATTTATGTAATTTTTATTCAATCATTGGTCTGTAATAATAAAGTGTAAACAGATATTGGGGTGACTAGTGAAAAGGGAAGGTAGTTGTATGTAGTGGGTAAATTTGGGTAGATAACATGCCTATAGGGTTTGCTTTGGTTCAAATGTGCTTGTTAGATAACATGCCTATAGGGTTTTGCTTTGGTCCAAATAAGTTCTGCCTGCTTTACTTTACATGATTAGACACCATGCCTATAGGGAATAAAGTAACTAAGGTTCAATTTCCATTACGGCATATGTTCAAATCTGTCTCTTTAGAAATCATGCCCATAGGATCTAAAAATCAGTTTTAATTAGAAATCATGCCCATAGGATCTAAAATTAGTTTGATTAGAACTCATGCCTATAGGTTCTGAATCAGTTTAATTAATTATCCTACTCGTTTCTTTAATGGTCTTCAATGTTATGTTAATTAATGTCACTAGAAAGCATGCCTATAGGATAAAGGACTTCGAAATGTTTTCCAAAATTATGACTGCATATACACACTTAGGCAAACCTTAGGGCGTTAAAATTGAAACCAGTTCTGTTTATGTGTGAAATTATCCAGGCTTAACAGGCTATAAAACCAGTAGGCAAACTGGTTAGGATTCTGCCACTTTCCTTATGCATATCCTGAATCTGTAACATTCATCTAGATACCATGTTCTTAGGATTTCTGAACTTTCTTCAAAACTTGTGCTTTAGACGTGCCGTTTGTTTGCCTATATACATGCGAAGGTAAATGTGTGCCTTCTAACTGCTTGTCTTTATTTGCTTGTCCTATATGTTATTTGCATGTCGCCTAGATTTTTACCTTTTATAAACCTTAGGCTGAAAAGAACTGTCCAGATTTAGAGGTCCCAAATTCCTCCAGGACCACAAGGAAGGGACGGGTAGCAGCACGCTTAGAGGTCGTTAATTAAACTTGCTTATAACCACTAAGGGGAGGGTAATGGGTAGTAAAAGGATATGATGACTTGTGCGCTAATGTCACGTGTTGCCCCTTTCATTGAAGAGTGATTACCGGGCATTGCATGGGTATGATCCTGTAGGCTAATCAACTTAGGACTTCCCTTTCCCAATTCCCGTATGTGTTTAAATTCTCTAAACTTCCTTTTCTTTACCTATACATGTGTAAGCTGTCCAAACCTCTTTCATCTTCACAATTTGAACCTCCTTGACCATATATGCATTTGGATGGAGAAAGATACTTTATTTGCAAATACTTGCTTATTTGTTATTTGACTAATTCATATAGTTTAAGTTCAGTCGGGACCCACCGTTTTGGACCGCGAGGGGTGCCTAACACCTTCCCCTCAAGGTTATTTTGAGCCCTTACCCTAATCTCTGGTAATACAAACTAGTTACATGAGTTAATCACTCTAGGTGCCCTAAAGCACCATAATCCGTTAGGTGGCGACTCTTCAAATACCCAATTCGCAAAAGGAAAAGAGTTGTTCCCCCATTAATGTCGAAACCCGGACTTCTCCGCGAAGGAGGAAAAAGGGGGCGCGATACTCCCTAAGTACTACATAAAAGACTAGCTGAGGAAATAAGGAAGAAGGCCTCAACCTAAACATAGTAACTTGAAGGAGAAATGGTCATGTAAAAACAGTCTCGCTACAACATTGTATGCACTCCATAAGAAAGTGGCACCTACCGTGGCTAATGAACGGGAAGCAAAATCAAAAGTAATATTCGACATCATATGAGTTGCACGAATATTACGGCATGCGTGCGAACTAAGATAAGCTAAGTAGGCATACAACAAGGAAGCAGAAAGACCAGGAAAAGTAATTGCTTACGTTTAAAGATTGCTGAGAAGGAACGAAAGGAATTATTCGATCAACGATCCAGAGTGAGTTACATTATGAATGCACTCAAAATTTCGGAATATTATACATAAAGCATATATGTTGACAACCATACAGCCGTAGAAGACTCCGGAAAGAATTGAGTCCAGGCCATAGACAAAGGATTGAATTGTTAGATGATGGTATCACAGATATTCCATAGCGCCCGCGAAAGGCTAAAGTAATAACTAATATCAGGAGCCGCAGATCGGAAGATAGCTTAAGCCTACATGAAGGCTTATCAAAGGGAAGAGGAAACTAAAGAGTTACATCCACTAAGTAAATCAGGAATCTGATTATTGGACCCAGAAAATTATAGACCTCGTGATTGAGAACATTGCAGGATTACTCTTAGAAATCTGAGGTACAAGAGAGATAGTACAGTAGCCATATTCCATAACGGCTCTACGATAAAGTAGTTAGAAAAGTACCAGCCTCATAAGAAGTCAGTATGAAGCTCCCACCAGATTGTGTATGCACCAGAGCTGCAAGTATTGTAGTAGAGCTTCAAGTTGTGGATGTGAATTATACGTATGTGGAAGGGAGCTCATGAAAGAGGTAGAAGATGTAATGCGAGATTTTAAGCTAAGTAACGTAAAGATGGACAACGTACGAGATATTGAAATGCAGAAGGTTGTGAATAGTCCATACTTTGGAAAGAAGGCTAGAAACGTTGGGATTCAGTATCTAGGAATGATAGTGGCATCGTCAGTGGCATATCTTCCAACCTATGGTTTCTAAGTATCAAGATGTCTAGTTAAGAGAGTAAAAGAAGAGTTAGAGACGATGCGGTGTCTCACTTAATGTTCCAGGATAACACAAGGATATTTATGGTGCAAGCAAGTTGAAGGAATGTTGCGAGTAGTATAAAGGGATACGTGTAGGTCGCAAGCTAAAATATGGTAGAGCAACAAGGTTTTTGGAAGACAGGAGTAAGGATAAGAAAAGGCGAGTGAGAAGGTGACCAGAATGGATAAATCCTCGGGATTAAGCTCATGAAAACAAGAGAGCCCATGCTTTCTCTAAGTTATAGAAAGTTCAGTATACCCTGAATGAACTCAAAGGAGTCTAAGACTAATGGCATTTAGAAGAAATGGAATACTGCCCTGGAAGTAGAATGAGGGTGTAATTGTGATAGATAAAGGATGACGTTTGGGCCTTCGATTGAGTAATGATTTGAAGAGGATATCATGAATTGTACGAGATTAAAATACCCACTTAAGATGAATCACATTGGGATGCTATAAAATACGGTTATGGAAGTATAGTATCGCCCCTAGGTGGATCAGTCTAATTACTCCAGATTCCCTAATGAGACGTGAGCCCTAGCGGCAGTGTTGCATAAGAGGTTAATTTATCAGTGGTAGATTATAGGTCAACATTAAGGTGAATAAACAACGGATGGATAACAGTTACAAAGTATGAGATGAGATTAGGCCATCATTCTCAAGATAAACAATAATGAGGAAGCATTAAAGGACTTAGATTTATACATATGGGATAAGCAACGAAAGTAACCTGGAGTTTGGTAGCAGACCTCAGTAACGATAAATAGAAGTAAGAGTTATGGTATAGTATGACCTACCTAAATGCAGTAAAATCATGCGGATAGATAACCGAGTTTATGAAACAAGATATAGCAATATTCGTAAGTTCAATAAAATTCCGAGCAAAGAACTTCAAGTATACCTATAGATGCCCAGAGGGACATCTTGTCAAGCCCTGTATATGTTTACAAGTGAGGATTGGTTAAAAGCTGGAAGGAAAAAGGAGAGAAGAGTCGCATAGGCGCACTTACAAGGTCAGAGTCATACAGGTTGCAGGACAGAAGGCAGCAACAGTTACGAGATTGGAAGGATTCCGACCACAAGTCATGGTGTGAGAAAGAGGCCTAAAGGGGGAATGCCCTGGCCTTTGGATTTATTCATAGAACAGTTGCCTAAATGGCAAGATCAGTATTAAAATCATTCGTAAGAGCTATTCGGTTATGAGACAAATAAGTGCATCAGTCAACATTCGAGGACGAATGTTACAAAGGTGGGAATAATGTTACACCCCATGTTCGTGGTAGTACGCCACAAGTAAATTGATATAAGCTCGGTAATGAGATGTTACATCCCGTATTTTCAGACGTTAAAGTTTCGTCGTATGTCAATTGGCGCAAGCTCGGGAATGAGATTATTTTGAGGTTACAAATATTATGCTATTTCAAACAAGTGATAAGTAAATTCGTGAAGGTGAGAGGGTAAGCGAATTGAAGAAAATGAGTTTCGTCGAAGGTTGCCATTTTGAGATAATATACAGTCCGAGCTATAATACCCGATATTTATGGACTAGTGCCATACAAGGTACCACATGACTATGATAGTAAAGTGTATAAGGTATGTTAAAAGTGAGTAGTATTTTAAGTAATTTGAGATAATTCTTAATTATGTGGATAATTGATTAATTGTGAGGATAATTATGGTATTAAGTAGGAATTAAGTGGATAAGAATTCTTTTTGGGGGCTGCCACATGGCATTAAACTAAGCCAAAGTGGCACCAATATATATGATGAGTCACAAGACATAAGATGCCTTGTTTACACGTAAGAATTCTTGGAATTACCTTGGTTGGGTTCTTATTTGGTAATGTGCTTTCAAGTTAATTTACACCATCCTAAGGTAGATAGTTTCTGTTGGGTTTTACTCCCTTTCTAATATAGTTGAAAGATTGCCTTTCAGCCTAAAAAAATTGATACATATTTTGGCAAGTGGGAATTTACATGGAGAAGCTTTAATCTCCTAGGAGTTGGATATGATTAAAGCTTGATAACGTTGGATGCTAAGCTTTAATCTCTATGGACCAGCAACGTTGGATGCTAAGCTTGCTTACAGATTTTTCCCTATTTCGATCCGCCGTTACGTATTTTCGCAAAAGACGAGTGTTAGAGGAATTGTCTAGTAAATTTGTTCAGGTATGATAAGGCTATCCCTTCTTTCTTTTTGGCATGATCCATACGATACAAACGAAACGAGCAAATGCACAACTTCCATAAATGACTCTATTCATAAAAATACTAGAGGTTCCTATGTTCTTTATTCCCCATATGTCTTATTATTGTATCATCTGTTCATGGGTCTCAGAAAATACGTAAGTTAATAAAGTTTACTTCATGATATTAATTAGAGGCATAATGGTCTTATGACGTTCCGAGAGATTTTATTGACGTACTTCTCATGCATTGCATTCATTTATACATGTACATTGACCCATGACCAGATGGCGTTATATACGCGTATATATGTATATGGGATATGGGAAAAGGTTACAGCGTTATATACGCACTACCACCTGATCAGTTGGTACACGTTGATGATTTTGCCCACAGTGGCCGAGATGATACGATGGGATGACCTCAGAGGCTTGATGATGTTATGAAGACATGTACCGATGCACGACATGACATTCATATGCATATGCATGACACAATAAGTATTTCATGATTTATAGAGTTATTCAGACTTACATGTCGAGTCTTTTACTCCATGTTTCTCTCATGTCTATTATTTACTGATTTTCATTCCTTATATACTCGGTACATTATTTGTACTTATGTCCCGTTTGCCCGGGGACACTGCGTTTCATGCCCGTAGGTCCCGATAGACAGGTCGAGAGTCCTCCAAGTGGGCTATCAGCTCAGTGGAAGATGTTGGTGCGCTCCATTTACTTCGGAGTTGCTTATTTGGTTAGTATGATTTGGATGTGCATTGGAGGGGCCTTGTCCTGACCTTTATGTTATTTATCTACTCTTAGAGGCTTGTATACATACGTCATGTATGTAAAAGATTGTATGGCCTTGTCGGCCTATGTTTAGTGTATGAGTGATCATCTTGGTCTTAGGCCCGTATGTCTTATGTATAAGTTGGTATTACATGTTTTATTCTAGTTATCCTACGCCAGCCTTTCCATTTCATTTACCTATGATAGCATGATACGAAAAGATACGTTATGTTGGTACTCGGTTGAGTAAGGTACCGGTTGCCCGTTACGGCCTATCGGTTTGGGTCGTGACAGTTCGGGCTTGACCCTATTGGGTAACAATTAAATTTATTCGCGGTTTAAAGGATACGTAGTTTAATTCAACACAAATAGTTAAGAATAATAGAAAAATGTATTAAAGATGAAATAAACGATCAAACCACACGCAATGTTAAGACTATGACTTATCATACATGGATAATGAAGTTGACCTCGATTGTGCCATCAATTTAAGCCCATTCGTGAATAAAGAATAGAACAAGCGAGTAAAACTATCAACAGAATCTTAGAGAACAAAAATAAATTTTTATTGCCTTGGATTGCGTGTTACATTGTGTCAAACTAAAGAAAAAATTTCCTTTTATATAGTAGGACAGTTTTAGTCCTAGTAAAAGTCTAAAAAAAAGGTAAAAATCTTCGTATCCCGATAATCGTTGATCGATATCGAGCGAGATTTGAACCGTGATATACAATTGAGAGTGGGTATTACGGTCCTCTATCCGTCATGCACAACCGTTCAACGTGTTTCCGAGGTCTAGAACTTACACTCAGCCCGGGCGCGTCGCTTTTCCATGCCCGATGTCAAATATACCGTTCACCTTCTTTGGTCTTGATACGAAGGGTCTTTGACCTCGATTGCAAAAATCGGGCCCGTGCTCCCCCTTCGTTCTTTCATCTGGGAATCGAGATAGACATTGCCCCCGATTTTACCTGTATACACACTTAATAGATGATTTTTCTTATTTTACTATATATATATATATATATATATATATATATATATATATATATATCGATTTTTGAAAAATCAGTACTGTAACAACTAAATTTCGCTCCTGAAAAATAATAATTAAGATAAGAAGTATAACGACAAATATTATATTCGATTTCAAGTGATGGGGTTATAATCTCTAAAGTATCTCAAATCTAAAGAGATGTAGTCCTCTGATTCTTCTCCTCGTGAACGATGGTTCAAGAGCTAGAGAGCTTGATCTTGAACTTGACGGATTTCAAGTTTGTAGTATGTCACGAACAATTTGAAGGTCGTCACGAACCAGGATTTGGTGTTGGGTTATCACGAATGGAATATTTGAAGTCGTCCGCCTATGATTTGAATTCGCTTGTGGAATTTGACCACAAACGACGATTGCAGATATGGATGGAGACCTTGATGCTATTTTTCAGAGCTTCTTTAGCCTTTCCTTCTACTTGCTTGAATGTACTTCTAGCTTTCTCCTTTGACCCATTTATATAGGTGTGAGGTGGAGTAGCATCCAAGAAAACCCTAATGAACCGTTGGGCCTGAGGCTCATGGGCCGACCCATTTGATGGAAGGCCAACAAATATGCTAGCCCACTCGTATATTGGACTTTTATTTAAATAAATTTAATTGAATTTAAATAATTGACTCAATTCTTACTAGCACATAATATTTGCTTGGACTAATATATATTTAATATGTGGTAAAATCTAAATTTCTTATGGATTTAAATTTGATAATTTTTAATTGTCTACAAATGCCCCCTACTTCAAGGCTTGTCAGAGTAGGCTTTCCAAAATCAAAGAAGAGACTTGAAGTAAAAGTGAAGATAACGTCTCTTTATGACTCCCTAAATCAAACTGTCCGATATACCAAAGTGAACCATCTTGTTTTCCTCTCCATTTTTTGAGAAGAATTTGGTTACATCAATTTCCTTTGGTAAATATCATAATATCCACATTGCACCATCAACATGGAACTAAGTAGTAGATTCCAAAAATAATACGGCTCGAAAATATCTCTTTATGGGTGTGGATTACCAAATTTGGTAAGAATCCACTTGAAACATATTAGGACAAGTTAGTTCTCCTTCGATTCAAGCAACCTTCTTCCCCAATTTGAATTTTTTCACAAAGTTTCCATATAGGACTTGCTAGTCAACTAGTAATTGACTTTTACTTTTAAAGGAAAGTTCTTGTTTACCAGGCTAACAACAGCTGACTTAACACTTCTATAAATAGAAGAGGACCTAGAGCGCTCTTCATGAAGGTTTTCTACAGTTCCTCCTTTTTCTCCGGCATCTACTCACAGCTTGTGCTCCTCAAAAGAAAATTTTATATGTTGGCATAGGAGCATCAAAAACACAAGCCGCTCAATCCTTTTGATGCTAAACTCAAAGGAATATGGATATTAAAAAAATTAGATTAAAATATGTTATGTACCTCCTCGGGTAACATTTTAAACTTCAGTTCGTAATTTGCCGTTTTATATTCCTCAGATTTGCACGTCTATGGCAAAAAGTTCATATCTTATTGTAGGAGACTCCAAATAGCGAGCCACTTGATTCTACTAAAACAAGACACAAAGAGGTGCAACACATCCAAGAACTGAAGCAAAAATCCTTTTGTACCATCTTAGGTAATGTTTTAAATTTTGTTTTTGGTGTTGCCACGTTTGACCTTTCAGATTGGCGCGCCTTCACGAAAAGGTTCATAACCTGGTGTACGAGTGTCCAAATTGCGGTCCGCTTGATTATACTGACTCTAGAGTCATAGGATTACAAAAATCAAAATTTCACAGCCAAACTCCTTCTGGATCGTATGGAACTAATCTTTGAAGCTGATGTACGCATCTGCCTGCTGATCTCGCAGCTTTGCGCACCTTCGGAGAAAAAGTCGCATCATGGTGTAGGAGCATCGAAAATATGGGCCACGTGATTTCCTCGACACTAGACACAGAGTTTTGAAACATATCAAAAATTTGAAGCCAAATTCGCTATGTACCGTCTTAGGAGTATTTTTAAACCTTTGCTTCAGATTCTGCGACGCTCGAATTATTTCAGCTTTGCGCGCCTTCACTGAACGATTCATGTCTTGGTGCAGGAATATCGGAATCACAAGCAGTTTACAGTTATAAAATCTAGACTCCCCAAACTACGACTTGTGTAAAGATCACAATCAGATTGCTCCTAGATCATCCCAGATACTATTCAGAATTTAGGAGACGAGTTCCAACCAGTTGGCTCCTTCAGCTTTGCGCGCCTTCACCAAAAAATAGTTTCTTACTGTAGGAACGTCAAAATTGTAAGCCGCTTGATTCTGTTAATGCTAGACTTAAATGAGTACAACATATCAAAAATTTTAACCTCCAAACACCTTCTAGATCGGATGGAATTAATTTTTTGAAGCTGATCAACGCACCTGGCCTGCTTATCTCACAGCTTTGTGCACTCTCTGTGAAAATGTCATATCTCAAGATAGGAGCTTCCAAATCACGAGTCGTTTGTGCCGTTGAAAAGAAGACTCTGAGAGATGCAATATATAAAGAGCTTGATGTCCCACCCTCTTTGATCCAGTCACAGTGAATCTTTGAATCAAAGGATGAAATTGGAAGGATTTTTCGGGCAGCATACTTCTTTTTGATTATTTGCTATTTTGGCGAGAGAAAGGTTGGTGCCTCCTCATCCTCGTGGCTTTGGTGACAAAATTACATGGAGAACTTTTGTTTTTAACCTTTGGTTAGAAAGTTCGTGGAGCATCCCTCACCTTCAAGCTTTGGCATGGGATAACTCCTACTTCCAACTTGGTGAAGAAGTTCATGGAGCGTCTCATCCTTCAAGCTTTGGCGCGGAACAACCCCTTCTTGCATCTTGGTGAAGAAGTTCATGGAGAAGTGCACGTCACAATGATCTCCATCCATATTGAAGCATTGTTTCGCCAATACCGTGGGTTGCACTTCTTTTTCTTATCTTCTAGGTTTATAAATAAGCACAACCAGTCTCAATATCTATCCAAGAAGATAAAAGTGATGTCCACATGATTGGCGAGGAACCACTTGGTGTCTCTTCTTTACAGATGCGTGACTTCGATGAGAACTAGTTGGTATGCTACCTCCCTCGAAGAAGTATATAAGTATATTTCACGTCTCCTCCTTGCGACTTGATGAAAAGACACATGATGCATCTCCTCCTTACGACTTGGCGAGGAAGAGGTTTGGAGCGATCAAATACCATCCTTGGCAGGCGAGCACGTGGCGCATCCCATCTTTCAACCTTGTGGCGATGAATTTCATGGAGTGACTCAACCTTCAAGACTTCTTTCAGTTTGGAGAAGTCCATGGAGCGTCCTATGCTTCAAGTTTTGATTAGAACAACCCCTTCTTGCAATTTGATGAAGAAATCCATGGAGTGTCCTAACCTCCAAGCTTTAGCATAGAACAATGTCTTCTTGCAATTTGGAGAAGAATTTTATGGAGCATTCGATCCTTCAAAAGCATTGAGTAGAACAAGCTCTTCTTGCATAGAATATTCTTTTCACAACTCGATGAAATAATACATATAATGCTCCATCTTTCTAGCTTCGGAAGAGAGCATCATCAACTTCTCTTTGTCATCGTGATAAAGTAGACTTTTTTTTAATGTCCTAGCTTTTTCCTAGGCCGCCACTTTCGAGGTTTTCAACCTAGCGAATTTATTTTTGCCTAGGACACATCTTTCCAGGTTTTCAACCTAGCGAATTTTATATCCTAACTTTTTCCTAGGCCGCCTCTTTCGAGATTTTCAACCTAGCGGACTCCTTTTTTTGGTGTCGTTCGCAGTTTAGGCTCATGTGGTCCAGGAGCATAGCAACATGCAGTTTAGGCTCGTGTGTTAAGGAGCGTATCTTCTTCAAGGATAATACCTCATCAAAATTTTCCCATTGATAGGGGCAATTCTCATGTCATCTGCATCAACTATCTTGTAATCTCCACTTGAATAGGCTTCTTGCACAACATATGGACCATCCCATTTTGAAGTGAATTTGCCCCCAGATTTACAGAGGTAATAATAGGCCTTCTTACTGCAAGAACTTGATCGCCAACTTGGAAGGATCTCAAGTGAACCTTTTTGTTGAAAGCACGAGAAAGACGAGCTTGATAACATTAGAGACTTTGTTGAGCTTCTAGCCTTCTTTCATCAAGAGACTCTAGTTCTTCAAGGCGCAGATGAGCGTTTTCTTCTTCAGTAAGACCTTCTTGGACAGCGAGTCGCAAGGATGGTATTTGACGCTCAAGAGGAAGAACTGCTTCGACTCCATAAACAAATGAATAAGGAGTTTCTCGTGTCGGCGTGCGATGAGTCATCCGATATGCCCATAAAGCTTCTTGCATTATGTCATGCCAATCTCTTTAAGATTTGGAGACGACCTTCTTTAAAAAGTTTCAATGTGTCTTGTTAAATGCTTCGGCTAGTCCATTTGCAGCAACATAATACGATAACAAATTACGTTGCTTGAAGACAAAAAGGTCACAGATCTTGGTTATCAATTTGTTATCGAACGACTTTCCATTATCTGTTATTATATAACTAGGAATGCTGAAACGATAGATGATGTTCACTCGAATGAAGTTTGCAACATTCTCCTTCTTCACTTCCTTGAGAGCGACTACCTCGGCCCATTTTGAGAAATAATCAGTTGCAGCCAAGATGTATAGATGTCCTCCAGCAGATTTTGGAAGTGGTCCAAGAACATCTAATCCCCAAGCGTAAAATGGCCAAGATGCAACAGTAGGGTGTAATATTTAAGGTGGTTAGTGTATAAAATTTGCATGAAACTGGCAAGCCTTGCATCTTCGAGCATAATCTAAGAAATCTTTCACCATTGTCGGCCAGTAGTAACCCATCCTCTTAATGTGGAAGTAGAGCTTCGGCCCAGATTGATGTGATCCACTAACTCCAAAGTATGCCTCTTGTATAGCTTGAGTTGCTTCATCTTCCGCTAAATAACGCAAGAGAACTCCCTCAAATGATCTTCGATAAAAAGTGGCTTTATAGTAAAGGAAGCGAGGGGCACACCAACGGATTTTATCTTTCTCCTTGGATCTTATGGAAGTATCCCATAACATAAGTAGTCGATCGTGGTTTATCACCAATCAACCTTCTCAGCTTCAGTGATGGCTACCAAATGCTGGAGCTTTCTTTCTTTGTCCTCGTTCTCATCTGGTGGTACTATCCATTTTTGGCACATAGTGATTTGTGTCTGGCTGGGTAGAGTCAATGTCGAAGCTAGAGCAACTAAGGCGCCAGCTTTCCTGTTTTCCTTCCTTGGCACATGCTGAAGAGTTACATTGCCAAGCCATCAATTTTTGCGCATAATCATGATAAGGACGTAATTTTGGCTTTTTAACCTCGTAGCTACCTCAGAGTCTACAGAAATATATAATTGGAGTTGTCTCATATCAACGGCCATTGCAAGCCCAAGTATGAGTGCTTGATATTCTGCAACGTTATTGGAGCAATGTTGTGTTGAGGTGAAGGAATATAGCAAGACCTCTCCTTGAGAAGTGACAAATACGACACGTGTGCTAGCTCCTTCACGATGTGCGATACCATCAAAATACATTTTCCAAGGTGGTTGTACTTCGATGACCATTGCATCCTCATCTGGTGGTTCTCCAGCCAACTCCCTATCATCGGGTATTGGATGATCCGCCAAGAAATCTGCCAAAGCTTGTCCTTTCACAGCTTTTTTTGGGATGTACACAATCTCGAATTGTTAAAATTGGAGATACCACCTTGCTAATCGATCATTGAGGACGAGTTTTGACATAACAAACTTGATCGGGTTCTCCCTTGAGATGAGGCGGATGACATGAGCTTGAAAGTAGTGCTTCAGCTTTTGAATTGCGAAAACCAATTCTAGACACAACTTTTCGATCAAAGAATACTTCATCTCATTTGGGGTCATCATCCTACTCAAGTAGTAGAGGGAATTTTCCATACTTTCACCATCTTCTAGGGCCAAAAAGGCTCTAACTAACTTTCTTGGCCGGCAATATATATATATATATATATATAATATATATATATA